>NC_067480.1:33315246-33542746 GCF_947179515.1 Apodemus sylvaticus
TTGTGTCTCATTCTTGTTTGTCAGAGGGACAATACTATGATATCCCTTTCACTTTGCATGGAGACTGGGAGACCTCAAGTAACATTCATGACTCCCAGGGAGCATTTAACTCAACGAGCAAATTTGCCAGCCTTTCATGCAACTTTAATTACCTCAAAGGCCAGCCTTCACTTTCATGTAGTTGCACTAGACTAAGTAACCCAACATTTAATTTTCTGGCTGTACCATCCAATAGCATCTACTGCGTCAAAGTAACAAGGGCTGGTGGGATGGCTCAGTGGTTAATGGTACTTGCTGCTAACAGTACTTACTACAATTACAGAGGACCCAGGTCATGTTTGGTGCACATAGGTTGGATGGCTCTCAGCTGTTTGTAACTGCACTTCAGAAGAGCTAATGCCCTCTCCTGGATACGGCAGTGACAGGCACACATTCTTCCCACATATGCACATATTGAAACATGAAAATAAAATCTTTAAACATAGTTTTAGAAATAAAAAAAAAAGTGGCAAAAAAAAATCACCATTTAAAACTTTTTCTTCATCCTGGGAACTCAGCCAAAGACAATGAACTTTTCTTAATCTTTGGAATTAATAAGTTGCCCAACCTTTAGAATCTTAAGAATGTCGCTATCCAGAAAATCTTTATGTGGTGATGAGAATTGACTATATCTGTGACATCCAACATAGACATCGTCATCCAGTGTGCTTATGAAGAACTCCAAATAAACTTTTATTTTATTAATCCTGGCTAATATAAATGGTCATGTGTAGCTAATGATTAAGTCATTAAGCTCATTAAGCATTGCAGCAGGATAATCAATTCAATTTATTGAAAACAGGCATTTAGAGAGGTTGGAGGCACTATAAGAGAAGAGACAGGAAATGGGCATTGTCATCTTTAAAATCAGCAAAATAATGGACCCTGCAGAGTGGTCAGGGCACTGATCTCATGATGATCAATCAGTTGTTTGATTGGCAATAGAGAAAAGCTTATAACTGGATGAAATCAGGTTCAGAATTCTTCAGAAAGATATACCATGGTGCCTCAAATTTAAGGGGTTTTTGTAAATTAGAATAAAGACAGACTGGAGTAAATGATAAGGGATGACCTTGGTTGGTGGTCTTATTGAACTGCAGACATTTTGTAGGGGTTCCTGAAGGTCTGGAAAAAAATCTGACCTTCATGGTTTGGTATAGGATTTGAGGGAGAAAATTGCATAAATAGATATGGTTAACTGGGGAGCTCTGGCCTTTGTGTGGGACACATCTAAAGAGCTGACTAAAAGCAAGGAGTGAATGTGGAGAAATAAAGTCTACTGATGGGCACCAATGGCCAGAGATTAACAAGAAGTCAGATGAAAGGAACCCCTTCTCTTTTGCTTTGAAATCGGACTGTATAGCTCCAGACGTCAGTCTTTGCTATGAGAAAAAAAAATGGACATGAAAAATTCCTCTACTTTCCCAAGTACTATAAAAAAATGACTTCAGGGGTTCTTTTCTTGAGGAATACCACTGTTAAATGTGGAGAGAAATGAAAACCTATCAGAAGCCCCATAGATGGAACTGATGAGCCTGTAGCTCTCTTGCATGATGAGTCTCTCTTGGTGTTTGGCTTCAGACAAATTGATGATCTGAGCCTGTGCCCTAAGCCCTGAGCCCTGTGCACTGTGCCCTGGCCCCGTGCCCTGGCACCTTCTGCTTGCTGGGTCTTTGCACACATGGCTTGATGACCCTTGCAGAGACAAACTCAGTGCCTGCTACTGCAGGGATGGAAGCAGGGCCGTGAGATCTGACTCCTGCCGGAACACACATTCTCACAGAGGTTCTCTGCTGTTCTCATCCATCCTGCTTTGGATAGGTTGGAAGTCATGAATTTAAAGACCTATTGACAGACAGTTTCCACATTCAGGAGATGAGCTGATGTATGATTGCTTTGTTGAGATGTCACACTCTCATATCCACTTACTGGTGGACTGTGTACCTCTGGATGTTTCTAAAGAACCAGTGGTGTGGCAAAGACAGATAAATGACAGAGTCAGTCACCTCCATGAATCTGCTCTGCTGGGATCAGAGTTTTTCTAGAGAAAGCTCTTTACCTGACAAATAGTAGAAGCCATACAACATTCAGGCGATATGCCTTAACACTCTATAGGTCAAAGCAAGTCACAACCTAAATGTTAGTAATACAGCCATTTGTACAGCATCTGCCTGCTGCAGTACCACATGCCACAGAGGACATTGTGTAATTTGATACTGAGAAAGGGTGGAGAATTTGTTATGGTGATAACTTCTATCAAGGGTGCTAAGGACTCCATGGGCCTTTAGGATAATACTTTCTTAGGAATTGAATTAATCATTTTCTTCAGTTGGTTGACTCTCCTTCCTTCAGCTCACCTCAGTTTCATTGCATGGAATCAGATTTCCTAAGTACAAGAGAAGAGCAAGTCTGAAGGTAGTGAGTAGCCTCAGGTTTTAGTGATCTTGGTAAACCATGATGGCGCCATGCTGAGGGGCCCAGCTAGGGAAAGGTTGGGAAATACTTTTATGCAACAATGACCACCATGGGGAATGGGTGAATCACTGTGGATGTTCCTGACCATAATTGAAGAAGGAGAAGACAGAACAGACTTCCAGTGTGCAAAAGCTTGCTGACTCATTCTTGTCTATAAAACTCTTGGTCCAAGTGTGGTCCATTCACTGTGATGTCATTCTTTCTCAGGTCTCCACCCCTCTCAGACCTCTCTTAAGGTGGAATGAGAAGATTATTTGCTGTTCTTCCTTTAATTTACATCTTTGTGTTAGGTGTTTTTAAATAATTCAAAAACTCATCCAGTTATTCTTTTAACAAGTATTGACTAAGCTTTAAACATTGACTGTGCCAGGTATTGCTTTAAGCTCTTTATAAATACCCCAGTAAATAAAACAGAAAACTTGGTCTACCATCAGAGAGCCTATTTTCTGGTGTGTGTGTGAACAACAATGAAATAGGCCACTGAGTAAATAAATATATAATATGATGTTTTTTAAAGCTATAGAAAGTCAGGAGCTGGATGCTATGTCTTCCATATATGCAGTGGCTGTTAAAGTTTGTTCTGAGGATGAGTCCTTTGAAGAAGATATCCAGTAAAGTAAAGAACTTTGTTCTTCAGGAATATACAAGATATATTCAAGGACCAGAGCAACGGGTTTAGAGTAAAAGAAGATGGGGAGCATGGAGTGTAGTTACATTAGGGAGCCAAATTCTTCAGAGATTTGTAGACTGAGACATCATTGGGTATTTTGAAAAGGGGAAGCTCATGACTCTAAGCCTTCAGGGAGGACATGCACCACACTCCAGTATGGTTATGAAGCATATAGAAGTTTATGTGCTTCATTTTGGTTCATTATTTCTGAGGCTTCCAAGGATTTAAACTTCCTTCTTAAGTTCACTTCTCTTCTGATAGCACATTACTGAATTCGCTGCTTCGGATTTCTTCTATCAACTCGTGGATTCATATCCTACCTCCAATATGTTAATATGAAAATCTGACCTGCCCTCCTCTGTGTGTGTGTCTGTGTGTGTGTGTTTGTGTGTACACATGTGCCTGTGTGTGCATGCATGTATATTTCACTCCACACATATTAATTGTACCTTTGATGCATGTAAGGTTTGGAATGGGGAATAAGGAGTAGATACTTGTCAGCTGAAGTTGATCTGGCAGCTCAGGAATTTACAGTGTGATAGTTTCTCCCACTTGTATCACACATGCAGACTTTTATTTCTTATAAATATTCAATCCCCTAGATCAGAGTAATTTCATATACTTAGTATTAATTTCTTGAGAAGTTACATGATGAAAAGCTGTTGCACATTCAATAACACTTCATACTTTCCTTTTGTTCTGCTACAGTGACTTCTGCATGGCATTACGATATAATATTAAATGTGCATCTAAAACACATCATCCATTCTACTGTGTGAGAGAGATGTGGGAATCTACAACTCTCTCATGATAACTCCACACGTAGGTATTATATTTGTTATTTTTCTTATTGCTGTGACTAATTACCCGACAAGAAACAACCTAAAACAGTAAAGGTTTATTTTGACTTACAGTTTAACAAAGGATATAGCCCATGATGGTGAAGAAGGCAGAGTGGCTGGCAATGGAAGCAGCTGGTTGTATTTGGCCCATAGTAAGGAAGCAGAAAGAAGCTAGGCATTGGGGCTGGGCTATAAAACCTTAAAGCCTGCTTCTAGTGACCGTCTTCTTTCAGTGCCACTTCTTCCCCTAAAGGCTCACATCTTCCTAACCAGGACCAAACAACTGGACATCAAGTATTCAAACACATGAGACTGTGGGGCCATATCAGAATCACACCATAGTAAATATCTCTGTCTGTTTTGTGTTGTTAGGTTAGAATATCATAGCAGTGAGTTATAAGGAAAATAAATATATGCCTCACAGGCCTCAGGCAGAAGCTCAAGAGCGTGGCACCCACATCCAGCAAGAGCTTTCATGCCATGCACCCTGTGGCAGAGGGAAAGAAAAGGAGAGAGAGAAAGAGAGGTCCTACCTGCTTTACTAAAAAATCCACTTCTGTAGGAATTACTCATTCCATGATAGCAACATCAATCGGCTAATCGCTCTTATCAGACTCCACTTCCCAACACTGTTGCACAGGGATTATATCACAGACGTTTGAACACTGAGAGATACAATCAGACCATAACACCATGCTATACTCATGGGTCAAGGTGGCCAGAGACTAGCACAGAACCCAGTTTAAGCCAAAACAATTTTCTCTGACAGTAGGGAAAGAACTCAACATACAGAAATTCGTTTAGAATTTGAACTACAAAAGCTCAGACTTTAAGAATGCCCTAGAATAAATATGCACTTCCTGTGAGGGTCAGTGTGACTGAGCTCTTCTTTTCTTGATTTCAAAACTCACAGGAAGGAAGGGCTGCATAATTCAAAGGACCCAGTGAAAACTGCACGTGCCTAGTGCCTCGTTCCGAAATGTATTAGAACTTCCAAGATGAAGAAGGGAAGCATTAAGCCAAAACCGAGCTCTGGGTGTGAGCCTGGCATGACCTGTAAAAGCAGCCCTGACATATGCCAAGATGCATTTGCAGAGAGCCTGGATTTCCATTAGCACAGAACAACGTGTTGACATCTCTCAGCCTCAAGCCATAATGATGGCCTCTACAGTGCAACAGCTCTTCTTTTGTATGTAACCCTCACATTTGCCTTATATCGCTCTTGTTCCCATTGTGCAGATTAGTAACACGAACCCCAGATATATCAAGAAGTAAACCTTCCCAAGGCTATGCAGCTAGTAAGAAATGAGAGCCAGGATTCAATGCCATGGATTCTGATTTCTGAATGCAGAACCTTAACTCCTGTTGTGGCTGCATGTCTCTGCTGTTTGTTTTGAAGACTGAATGAGAATGTGTAGGCCAAGTGTTATTTTGAATTATATACATTGAGCTGCTTCTATATGCCCAGGCATTGTGCTAAAAATTATATTAGTTACTTTAATGATCAAGGCTGCTGTATGGATAAGTATTTCATTAGCATGGAGGAAGTTAAGAAATAGAGATATTTGGCAACTCATCCAATACACAGCAAGGGAGTTACTGAGTCTGGATTTGGGCTGAGGGATTGAGTAGAAGGAAGGCCGCGTAGAAAAATCTGAGCAAGCCAAGCATAAAGTTCCAGCACTTGGAAGGCATAAGAAAGAGGATCACAAGTTCAAGGCCAGCCTGGGCTGCATAGGGAATACCTATCTTAACAGCAGGGGAGGGAATTCTGGCTATTGTACAGATATATGTTATGTATTTATTGTGTGATAAGAATATTTTGTGGTCCTTGTAGGTAGATTCTGAAGGCACTTTGTCGAGAACTTTTCTTTTATAACGGAAAGAGAATAAAAGATTATAGTTAGAAGACATAAAAGTAGGCTCTTAAGTGATATTTACATTTTATGGAAAAGCTTGAGCCGTTATCTTTTCTGAGTCTGCCATCCAAGTCTTTACTTTTTTATGATTTTTGAAATTGATTCCCTAGCAGGGATATAAATATGAAAGCCTCTTCCCCATCCCACAGCAAGATTTCCTCCATTTTCATACTAATTAAAACTTGTCATCAGGGCAATCTTTAATCTTCCTCGGTTACCAACTGCCCTCCCTGTGCTGTACAAAATTAGCATACTGTGCACAGACTGTCTTGCCAAAGGAAAGCACAGGGCAAAAGTGGCTTGGATACAGAGCCTGGAGGGGATGGAGAAGGGGGTCATGGGTGAAGGTTAGTTCCTTATGAAAATGTACAGAAAAAATTGTTCCTATCTCTTGCCAAGAAGTGTGAGCTACATGGTTTACCAAGGCATGACCCAAGCACAAAATCCCTAATGGATGTTTTCACCAGTATTCCTGTCAGAGAGCAGTGATGAGCTGTTGAAAATTAGCTGTTAGAGATAATAGGAGCACCCTCTGCTAACACCAGGGGCAGATCAAGTTGTTCTTTCTGCTACTAGGTGCAGCTTTGAAAGAAAACCATCAAAATGATTATGTGCTTTCAATGAGGAGGATGCAGAACTTCTTAATGCTTTGTGGGGCTCTGGAGGAATCCAATCAACAGTTTCTTGGAATCCGATGATGGAAAAGCAAGTTTGTAATACTCTCCATCACCCGGTGATCCGCAGAAGCATGAACAGTGTCACAGGCAGAACAGAGGAATCCTTTTACCAGGGGATTGAACTGGAAGAAAGAGAAAGTGAGTTGCTTTATGCTGCAGCTAAGAAACCTGTAACAAGGAGGGGGCTGTGCAGGAGGATGATGGCTGCTGTCTAGGGAATCACTGAGCTCATTCCTTGGCATGGACAAAGAAGTGAACAAACAGGAAAGACAGAAGACCAAGCCACAGACAAAGGAAAATAATAGCTTTACACATTTGCAATGGGTAAAGCCTAAAGCTAGAAGTCCACTAAACAGACTGTGACTTGAATATTTTGTGGATGCTTGGGTCCTCCTCTTTCCTGAGTCAATGATCCAGAAGCCCATCCCTGTGGCTTCTTGTTGTTTCTCCTCATACTGTCTTCTGAAACAAGAAGAGACCACTTCAGAGTCCCTGTTTTTAGTCTCCCCTGTCCATCCTATTTGAACCTTATTTTCATATCAAACTCCATTCATGCTTAAAACCACTCATAGTATTGAGTCATTTTTATCTATTTTTCTCATGATTCAATGGTTAAAAGAACAAGGTCTCTTACACTGAGAACTTTTACTCTCTCAGTGTCTGCACCCTGCCTCCATGAGGTCTATTCACTTACACAGAGAGGTTGAATCTGCTACACCTTCCCTTGAGTCTGAGCTGGCATTTGTGAAATGTTTTGTTGAACAGAATGTGGTAGATATAGCATTTTTGAGACTTCAAAGGGAAGTTCAAAAGAAGCCTTACATCTCTTGCTGGGGGGTTCTAGGAATATCCCAGGAGCTCTGAGAAACCATGTCAAAATTCCAATTATTATGGAACAGCAAAGTCTGCTTTCAGACACTCCAGTGACCACCTTCAGTGACTGGGCAGGCATCCCATCTGATGCACTAGACATGAACATCCATTTAATGCTTGCAGAAGCCCCCACCTACTATAGGAATATAATAGAGTAAGCTTAGAGGCCCATGAAGTACAGGGGTCCCAGTAACTTTTGATTATATTGCTGATGGATAGGACTGCTAGCCATCATAAAATGGTGGTTCAAGTTACTATGGTTTGGAGTCCAATACCAGTGAAAAGAAAACCAGTGACCAACAAGGCCTTTTAGTAAAATTTGGTTTCACTTTATATTTATAAAACTGATCAGAAATCATGTGACATGTAATTGGTCCCATGTTTTCAGATGAGAAAAGTGGGGTCCAAAAAGCCAAGGAGGATTTCATCACCCCTGCATCGCTCCCTCTCACTTTAATTTTGGCAAGCTCCCAAATAAATTTAAAAGGCTATTAAGTTTTACTCATGCCCATCGACAATGCAAATACATCTGAAATGTCTGGGAAAAAACACATGTGAAGTGGAAAAGTTTTACCTGATTTCTTTTCTAATCCCTCTGCCTGGTGGTCAGTGGATAGCTGGTGAATAAAGAATGGATAGATGGATAGATGGATGGATGATGGATGATGGATGATGGATGATGGATGATGGATGATGGATGATGGATGATGGATGATGGATGATGGATGGGTGAATGATGGACAGATGGATTAAACACTTTCTGTTTGAATAAATGAAGATTTTCATAAAGATTGCTTAACTGTGATAATTTTGATTTTTAACTCGATTATGTTGAGATTTACTTAAAAGTTAAGTAAAGGATCTGAAGAAAATTAAATGGTGAAACCCTCTGATGTAATGAAGGGGCTGTCTCCCTAATGCACCATAATATAATGGCAATGTTGGGTGGGGGCAAAAGGAAAGGGGTGGGGCTTTATGGGTGGAGGCAGGCCATTGAGATAAATCCTTTCATTATATTTCTCCTCACTTTCTTCTAACTTCCCTTCTTTCTAAGTGCCAGCCACCATATGTGAACTGCACTGACCCATGAAGCCTGCCATTCAGGGATGCCTGACACCCCTTGATACTGTTTGTGACTCTTCCGGTCTTTGCCCCACAGAAGCAGCTGATGCGTGTGCATTTTGCTTTAGCTGCTTCATTTTCATAATTAATTCACCTCAGCCACAGACTTTTCACACATGATTCCCAGAGAATGAACTGGAAAACTACATTTTCGTCATCCCCTGTGACTCCATGTCATGGATGTTTGCAGGCCAAATGGCATGCTCTGGCCAGGATCCAAGCTCTTATAGAGAAAGTAGCTTTTCCTGGGAGGCTGAACCTCTCTGAAGTCTGCATTATGTTTACTTATCAGTGGTACCTGTGGCCTGGATACTGGGACAGCCATGTGTAAACCAGATGAACTGCTTTATATATATATATGATATATATATATATATATAAATCTGATATATATAAATCTGATATATATAAATCTGATATATATAAATCTGATATATATATATATCAGATAGTAACCTCATTCTTCATGATTGGCTTATACCACTTTTGAATCTAAATATTTGCCTGGAAGAGTCAATGGTATTGCTGTGAGTGAGAGTATCCTGATTAACAGCATGTGGGGTTTGATAGTGCCATGTCTTTGTGTGCACCTTCAACAGAGAGGCTACTTTACTAGTAGAAGCACAAACCACTGTGCATTTTGCTTCTTTGTGACACTCCGTGTTTAGGAAATTGATGAGCATGTATGAAAGAAGTGCAACTAGGGATGAAGCCTAGTGGTAGAGAGCTTGCCTGTAATGCAAGAGATGTTAGGTTGAATCCCCAGTCAGGAGTGCATGCTAATGCTATGCAAAAGTTGTTAGTTACTAAGCCAGGCTATTTGGGAAATAGCGGTTCTTGAAGCTTATGGCAGGAAATGGGGTTTAGAGTCTAGGAGAGGGAGTTTTTGGACTGGACATCATTGTCAGGGGTATCTTTTGAAAAAAAAAAGGTAGATTGACCTTTTGACCTCAGGAACCTCTGGGACCACAAAGACTCTGCAGCTGTTGCCTTTCCTGGGCTCTTCCCCAAGAAACATAGCTGTGAAGGCCCGTTTTGAAGAAACAATGTGCTCTTATCCAAAAAGGATGGGATTGAATCTTCTCAGGCAAACAGTCCCAGGGCTCCTGTCTTTCAGGGAAATTACTAAACTACAGCCAAACCACAAAAGTTAACTACTAAAATAGCTTCAGACAAGTTCTGAAAAAAAAGTAATTAAAGGGACATCAGAGTTCTTAGAGCCCACCCACCCCACTCCCTGCCCCATCCTTAACAGCATCCCACTGTCAGTGGAAGGTCTAAGGAGCCTAGCCCATGAGGTCAGGTCATACTCAACAGCTGTGCCATGTAGGACTTCAGCCAAATATATACCATACAGGAAGGCAAACCAAGGAGGGGCACTTTTCTCATATATCAGGCAAGTATTCACTGAACCCAGTAGTAAGTACCACATCCTACTGTTCTAGCACACTTGGTTCCTGCCCTTGTGAAATTCAAAGTCTTGTGAAGGAAACAATCCCATGAACAGTGAGGTAGTTATAATCATGATAAGAATAGCAATGCTATTTGATGATCTATGAAAAGAGGAATTGTCTCAGTCTGGGGACTTAGGTGAGATAGTTTAGCATAAAAGAAATTTTAATTAAATTCTTAGAAAAGCTGAATATTGATCACCTAGATAGTAAAAAAGAAAAAAAAGAAGTATTCTAGTACGGAACTGTACATGTAATAGCCTTGCACAGAGAGAATATGGCTCGTGAAAGGGAAATGACTTAACAGTGGGAGGCAGAGGGGTGTCTATGTAGTTATCTTCACAAGTCAAATCTTTAGGGCTCCAAGATGGGAAAGGTAATCTATACAACACAATCAAATTGTTATTTGAAAAGATCAGGCGACTTAATCATTGGCATCGATTCACCCAGGGGAGCAGCTCAGACCAGTTATTCACTGGAAGACCTCAGTTATTCATGAGGAAGTTGAGTCCCATGCTTGGATTATGACCATCATGTCCTAGGGACAATGACCCTCACTGGATCTAATTATCTACTGTATCTTGCCTATCACTTGGTATTTCCTGGACACTCCTCTACATTCCTAAATGCTAAGCAGACAACTCTTTTTAATCCTAATCTCTTGTCTCTGGCCCCTGGCCTTCAAGCAAAATGCCGAGCCTTACGTTGTTTCCCATTTTTACTTTCAGCCTCATGAAGTACAATCTCGAAAGATAAAGTAAAAGTCTTTCTTATAGCTCAATGATGTTTTCAGTTGCTTGTTCCCAGCCCTCTTGGAAAGTTTTCTGTTCCTTTTAAACAAAAATGCTTTTTACTCAGCACAAAATTGTAAGGTAGTTCTTCCAAGAGGACACTGGGCTAAGAGGAAGATCTAGTGTAGTGGCCCTGAGTTAGAAGATATCCCCATATTGGAGACAACTTGACAGGGAAAGTCAGAAAGTGCTGGTGAAAGAAGCTACTCGGATTTTCTAAGATTCATCCTGCAGAATCAGTATAAACTCCAAACATGAAGAAGAACCAGATTCATTTTTTACCTACCTAGGGAGATCACCAGAGAAGGATCTGTATGAAGTGGACCTTCCAAAACAGGAGTGTAAGCTGAAAGGAAGAGCCATTGGAAGAACTTAGTAAGGAAGATTCGGAAATGCCCATGTAAATGAATGTCATAAGAGGAAGGGTTACTATTCAACCCCTGCTACACAGCATCCCCTTGTACCAACCAGAGAATGAAACCCCAAATCCCCCCTTTTTTTAAAAGATTTATTATTTGTAAGTACACTGTAGCTGTCTTCAGACACACCAGAAGAGGGCATCAGACCTCATTACGGATGGTTGTGAGCCACCGCGTGGTTGCTGGGAATTGAACTCAGGACCTTTGGAAGAGCAGTCAGTGCTCTTAACCGCTGAGCCACCTCACCAGTCCTGAAATCTCAAATCTTAATGAGGCTACCTATACCTCTTTGCTGCACTAGAACCACCCAATGAGAACAACTGCATAATATTAATTTAATATAATCATGTACACACGAAATGATAACCAATAGCAAAGGAACTCTCACAATGTCCTAGGTATCATCATCTTTCACTCTTCAAAATCCTCTTCACACAATGCCTTTTCTTAAGCTAAGGATTTCTACCTATGACCTTTCTTTGTAGGTGGCCTTGTCTCACACATCACAGAGAAAGACGAAACTTTAAGACAGAAGCAGAGCTTCAAAGCACTAGCCTGAGCTGCCATCTTCCTCCCCCGTCCTTGTCAATGATGGGGTTATTTTAAAGGTAGAGCCCATGACCCCATTCACTGCTCTCCTCAGGGCCATTACTAACCACTCTTGATATGCCCTTGGTCTGTCTCTACTGATTTCATTCTATCATCAAAGTCCCCTAGGCCTTCAAAAGCAAATGAAAAAAAAAAAAAAACCAGCAAATTTCAAAGGTGATTCTTCCTTGATTCTTCCAAGATGTCTGTATACTTTTCTCACTGAACTGACCTCTCTTATTATCTTTATAACTTGTTCCTGCTACATATAGCATATAGCCATCAAGCCACATACATATGTGTATATAGACATATAATTTATGTGTGTGTGTGTTCTACATGAATGATCCCAATGAAAGTTGACACTTCTGTCATCTTTGACATAGTATCATAGCTGTTCTCTTCCTAGAGATTACATTCTTGAAACATCTCATTTTGACACAAATGTCACCCTAAGCTCTTGGTATTTATTCAGCTTCCAGGGTCCCTTTTTTGTTGGTTTGTTTGCCTCTATTCATCCTTCAGATGTTGTGCTGCCCCAGGGAATCACTGATGGGCCTCCTTCCTTTCATACTTTATATTATTCTTGGGCTTCAACTTGAATAGTTGCCACTCTCATTTAGATGTCAAGTTCAGAGCCTGGCACATCTTAGATCTTCCCTTATATTTAAACGCCTTCTCTACATCCCACAGACTACCTCATCAGCACATCCTTCTCCACATGTTCAAAATGGATCCTGTCATCTTCCCAGAAATCGCTCCTCCTACTGTGGTTCACATTGCAGTAAATGACATGCTCAATCAACCCCTGTGGTTGCTCTTTGAGAACCCACACCGCAAGTTGGATGCTGCTATGAGCCCACACCACAGCTTCCTCTGCACACACCAGCAAGCAACAAGTCCTATTTACTTGATTCCCAAATGTGTACATAAGTCTAGTCTCTCTTCTATAGCTCTGCTGTTACTAGCCTGGTCTAAGCCACCATCCTTTTCTACCTGTCCAATTTCAGGGCAGCCAACAACAGAATACATGAGAAACTCTCTTCTGCTGAGGTGGGGGTGGAGTGAAACTGTGCATATAGCCTTTAAGTTGTGGGAACATCTTAGATACAAAGTTAGGATGTTCCACTTTGGTACAGTCTACAAGAGACCCTTTGCTCACAATATAGCTCATGACACAGGTATCTGTTGTCACTGTTAATGACAATTTCCTTTTCTACTTTCAATGCCACATTAGCCTCCATCCCAGAGTTAAATATAACTGCAACTCCTGTGAAGGTTAAAATCTTCACTCAGGACCTTTGGTATTACATTAGATTCAAAGAAGCTGATGCTGTGGGTGGATGTAATGCCAAGGCCTGACCAATAGAGCATCAAACACTTCACCTCATTATCCTCTCAAAGAGTGAGCACTCTCCCCATCAGTTCTCCAGGATGTTGTCCCAGAAACACCCCCTAACACTTCTCTTTCCTCTCCATCTGGGTCTCTGTTTTTCCCTTTCTGAAACTTCTGCCTCCCCATTTTCCAGAATGTCCTGTTTGCCTCCAGCTACCAAATCCCATCTCCCTTTGTCAGTAAACTTTTGAAGCCTTCTAGGACTGCAATGAATCAAGTCCCTTGCCTTCTTTGTTCCTGGAAACTGGGAAAAGCCAGTCTCAGCTCCCTGGAGTTGGGAGGGTGAACATCTGGCTTGCATTTTGCCATATGTGTCTGTGAAATCTACTAAGCAGATCAACACAAAACCTCAAGACAAGCAGATCAAAAAGAAGCATTTGCCCACTGAAGGTTAATTTTGGCCCCAAACCTTACAGCCTTTCCCAGTCTTTATTTCTCATTTGAGAATTATTTTGAGTTTCCTTTTGCTGTGAAAATTTCATCTTACTCTTAAGTCTTGGCTACAGGGCAAAGCTTCTTCCCTTCTTCCCTGGGACAGCAAAGCCGATTCAATCCCTCAGGCTTGGAAGAGTCCATCCATGAGGTCATGATTTTTTCTTGTGGTGTTCCATCAATTGTGTATTATTTTCCCCCATCTGGCCATTTGTTTTCTACAATTTTCCTGGCTAGAACTTCTTCCCCTGGTGTCAGTCTAAAGCCTATTCACTGATAATGTTTTCCTTATCTCCTCAGGATCCTCCTCTCTCACTGACTACATTCACAGAATCTTCTCTATAAACTGCTCCTAATGGGTCAGTGAATATTGACCAGACACAATTATTGAGTGACTGTTTGATGTGTATTCCCTTAGTTAGACTGTAATCTCTATGAGGATAGCGGCTGTAATGTCTTCCCTTGGGTTGTATCTCCGTGGTCACACACAGTAGTCACAGGTGAGAGCTAAATGCCTATCGAGCACTTTATATAGATGAATCTATTTCTTCTTCACACTTTAGTAAGATAGACCTTCCTATAAGGAGCGGGGAATGTGAACCAAACAGAAAGCAGCCTGTGTAAGATTGCACTGTCATTATGGGAGAGCCAGGGTTTGAACTCAAGAAACATCACCAAAAAGGGACCTGGTATATGTGAAATACAACTACATATGACTCTTAAGAAACCCAATTCCTGGGGGACTGGAGAAATGTCTCTTTGGCTAAGAACACAAGATGCTCTTGCAGAGACGTTCCATTACCAGCAGTCATAGGGCAGCTTACAACCTTCTGTAACTCCAGCTCCAAGGAATCTGATGCCCTCTTCCTCCCCTGGGCACCAAACATGTGCACAGTATGCATACAGGCACATGTTCACACACATATAACAAAAAAGTTACATCTTTAAGAAAAGAAAAACTGGTTTCAGCTGGCAGTGGTAGTATATACCTTTCATCTCAGCACTCAGGAGGCAGAAACAGGCAGATCTCTTGAGTTCAAGGCCAGTCTGGTCTACAGAGCATGTTTTAGGGCAGCCATGGCTGCAGAGAAAAACCATGCCTCAGAAAACAAAACAAAACAAAATCTGTTTCATAATGTCAGAATGAAAATCTGACAGTAAGTGCCATTAGAGTTGTTAATGCAGTGATGACTTCTGTATCGTCCCATTTCTGAATAAACTGTGCTGTTTCAAAATAGCCTTCTTTTTAATGCATGTCCCCTCCCAACCCCCTTGCCCCCCATCCCTTGTGATTCGAGATCCATTTGAATTTGCTTTTGTGTCCTATTATTTTGGAAACAAGCTAACAATAATTTGCTGGAATAAATACCTATGTCTATATGGAATCCAAGATGAACTGTCCTCAATGGTGAAATGTCAATACATCAACAGTGACTTGCATTCGGCTTCTTTTTATAGTTTAGGGAACCTCCTGACACACCGATGCACAGTTTTCTGGGATGAGGAGGGGGTATGAACCAGTCAGTGTACCAACTCTCAGGAATCTAGGAGTTTTAGACTTTGAAGCTTTGAGAACTTCTTGGGTTGGGTCTCCAAGCCTCTGCCAACTCCAGAGTAGATAGTGTGAACTCAGCTGCTTCTTTTGGTTATTTTCGCAGAAGAGGTAAAGTTCTCCAAGTCTTTTAATAGAAATGAGTGATAAAAACCATGCCATTGGGTCAGATTGCCAAGAGACTGCATGCTTTTTCATTTTATAAGGCATTTTACATCCTGGCTTGGTGGGACTAATGTACACAATCTTTAAATAATATACACTCACAAAAGCTGTGCATTCCCTCACCTCATCTTCAGCTCTTTTGTTCGGTCAAAGAAGGTAAAAGTGAGTATTGACGTTCAGCTTAGAGAATGTCAAGTCTCCCAAAGAGGTCACAGCATCCCTTTCTATGAAGAAGATATTCTTCAGAATGATGATGTAAGGGCGGTGTTGGAGTGTTTTCTGAAAGGACATCTCAGGAGAGAATAGTGAGTCATGGAAGCTCACCCTTCTGTGGGGTAAATGGCGTGTTTAAAGACAGTAAATTTGGAGCCTTAAAAATAAGACCATGCCATGCTTTCCATGAAGACTAGGAAAAGGACTAAGGCCAAGGAAGAGCAGGGTACAGAGGGAAGGTGTTTAGGAGCAGAGCTTGAAGAGAGACAGAGTTCCATGGACCTCTTTTTGAGAGTAGGAAAAGACATGGGAAATATATATATATATATATATATATATATATATATATATACACATACACACACACACATATATATATATGGAAAAATTGAACTATTATATACACTCCAAAGCCTGTAAATATTTTTAGAACCAATGATATAGTTGGAGGTGGTGCTTTGAACCTTTTCCCCAAGTGTCTAAGGAGATGAATCATGTTTACAGAGTAGAAGGTGAATTATCATATCTATTTCATTTTATTATATATGTCACATATATAATACATATTACATATGTATTATAAATGTCAGCCCCACTGTGTGGTGCCTTGCAGTGTAGCTTCAGATCCTATGCCTCACCTCATTAGCCCTGGAGGAGTAGGGGCTTGGTTTTCATGAAGGTTGCCTGGAGCCCCCTGATAATTATTACTACATTAGAATCACTAGAGATGTGGTCCCGGGATCTTCATTGTATAATTTTACATGCTGTGCACACCTGCTTCTGGGATCTGAAAGTAACATCAGGTCCTGTCCTGAGTTGACCCCATCAGTCCCGGAGCTCACACCCATGGGACCAGATCCCTAATATTTTTACCTTGTTGGCCACCAGTTAGCGCAGGCTTGTTTGCTAGGGATGGACTGCAGCTCCCACCAAGGATCGCTTGCTTGCTTCACCCTCTCTCCTGTACAGTTGACATCCTCAGTCCAAGTGTGTGTTGCGGACTGAGTAGGTTCCCCCAAACTCGTGTGTTGAAACATAGTCACGGGTATTATGTTTGGGAGGAGGCTTAGATTAGGAGATAACACTCCTACAAAGAAGGCTAGAGGTGAGCTGCCTTACCCCTTACACCAAGTGAGAGCATTGTGACGAGGTGCTGTTGGGTGTGTTGGTGAACGGCTTTCAGCTATAAAGTCACCAGCAGATTGACTCACATTTCCCAGCAGAAGTAACTGTGGTGTGTGTGTCATTCCGGCTAGGTTGATTAGTGACAGCAACCTCAATGACATACACAGCATCCTTGCTCTTGTGGCTCATGGGTTAAAAAAAAAAAAAACTGATGGAATGATTTTCTATATTATTGATGGTTGCTGTTTGAGTCTCATCAAGTGTGAGTATGAGATTATTGAAATCTCCTACTTTAAGCCTCATGATAACGCTGGACTTGTTTTAGTATAGAAAGATAATTCTGTTAAAAATAATAAATATGTAAAATTATTCTCTAGGTTTGTTTTTTCTTAGTAGGTTTATATGCTTAGAATTAAAAAGACATGACCTAAATAAGAGATAAAAATCAAAATAAATTCCATCTGCAACACACTAGTCAAAGAAAGGAACTTAAACAAAGACCACAGTGGGTATTCTAACATTTTCATGGACATAGATTTCATTTCTTTTAATTGTCTTTAATTTCCAGTTCCCTCCGGCTTTCTTTCTGTACTATGAAAATTTGTTTTCTCACAGTTTTGTTTGAGTTGGGTTTCCTCTTTTTGAACAACCTAAGCACTCTCTGTCATGGTAAAGCTATCTCCCAGATGGACTTTCCGGAGGGACATCGCTAATTAGCTCACAAAGACTACTTAGAGGAAAGCCAGGCCGATTTGAGCTTTTATCTGGTTCCCATGGTCAAGGCAGGCAACAGTGGACACGTTGTCATCTGTTGTGTATAAGATATGAATTATAATAATGTGCCTCTGACACACTGTGTGTCCATTCCAGCATTGTGCAGATGTGCTTGGGGGATGTTGAATATTGAGGACAGTTAGAGAATAGGAATTAAATACCAGCTGCAAGGGATCCTGATGGGAGGTAGCACAAATGTCATTAACAGAGTGCTGGCAAGCAGACAGCATCTATAGAGAAGTTCTGGGGGGAGGGGGAGGCTTCCTCTCTGTACACGGCAGGACTTTTCAGAATAATCACTGCTTCTTGCTCATGCCAGCACGGTTGCCCTGATACCCAGTTCCCACTCCATCTCCCATCCCCCACGCCTTTGTTTTGTGTTCTCCATTGCCAATAGCTTTTTTTTTCTTCTTCTCTAAAATATCTGTCTCCCCTAAGGTACACATGTGATGGGGTGGCTTTGGTACGATTCAGTAGTCTAAGTGTAAATTCAAAGGTCACATTTGAGAATGTGAATCTTTCCAGTGAAATGTAAGTGACTTTCTACATTATTGTGAAAGTAAGTTCTGGCTTATGAAAGTCTAGCTTCTCGAATTGGGAGATAAGAGAATTCTTGATTGTTCCTGGCAAAGGTCTCTGTGTGATGGTTTGGACATGCTCGTCCCAGGTCCCAGGGAGTGGCACTGTTAGAAGGTGTGGCCTTCTTGGAGGAAGTGTGTCACTGTGGTGATGGGCTTGGAGATCTTCCTCCTAGATACCTGAGCATGCCCAGTCTGTTCCTGGCTTCCTTTCCATAAAGAGGTAGACCCCTCAGCTTCTCCTGCCTGGATGCTGCCGTGCTATCGCCTTGATGACAATGGGCTGAACCTCTGAACCTGCAAGCCAGCTCCAGTAAAAGGTTGTCATTTATAAGACTTGCCTTGATCATGGTATCTGTTCACTGCAGTAACACCCTAACTACGACAAGTAGCATCCAGGTTTCAAAATTTTCGTGTCCCAGAAAAACTATGGAGAGCAAAGAGAGAAGATAAAGGATGGTAATGAGGAAATGAGGAATATCAAAATATGTTATATAATTTATTAGGATGTTCAAAGAAACCCACCATTCCATTCACTGAAGGCTTGCTTAAAAACAAAAGTCCCCAAATCCCTCCATTGCCAGCAAATGGGTGACTCTAGACCCAACCCAACTTTTCTAACACTACAACCCTTTAATGCAGTTCCTCATGTTGTGGTGACCGCCAACCATAAAATTATTTTTGTTGCTATTTCATTGTGGAAACAGGATTGAGGATGGGGTGTGGGGTGAGAGACAACAGAGTCACATGTCGAATCTCAGGAAATCAGACTCTGGAGACCAGCATCATGGTACTGAGTTTATTGCCCAGTGTTTTTGCCAATTCCAAGTCTCTAAATCCTCAGCCAATCGTAACTCGCCACATTGTCACTGTGCCCCAGTGTAAGACCTGCCTGATGAGGTAACTCAGAGGAGGAGCACATTGTCACCCAAAGATGGGGAAACAGCCACCACTTTGGCCTTGGTTCCTTTATGCTGCCTCACCCAGTGTTCAGGGAGCTATCTTAGATCTTACAGCAGATCAGGCCTCTGAGGAGTCTTGGGGGCCTGTGGAGCTTTTTTTTCCCTCTCACTTGCTCCTTCACAAGGCTGACTTCCACATTCGCTGCACTTCATGGTTGTAATTTTGCTACTGTTACAAATTATAAAGCAAACATCTGCGTTTTCTGATGTTGTCAGGTGGCCCCTGTGAAAGGGTCATTTAGACCCACTGTTCTAGAAAGCTCATTTTAGTCTATTTGGAGCAGTCTATTGGAGTAACACCTTAAGTTTCCACCCAAAGATGGAACCAAGGTTACCTCTTTAACCCCACAAAGCAGATTTATTGCTCTTGGGGGGTCTCAGAGATGTCCAGTAATTTCTTCTTGCAGCCCCACTCATAATGGTGGCTAAGCCAGGGCTAAGCCTGCCTTTCTCCCAGCAGAGGTAGAAAGAAGGTTGACACTTCATTCAGATCTGCCAAGTCTTGCCCTTATATTCTCAACAACTTGGCCCTTATTTTCACTTTTTGTAACTGGAAAATTAGTCATCAGCGAGATTTGAGGCACCACTACGTGGCTACTTCTCTCCGTGTATGAAACTAATAATTTTAACCTCCAAGTCATTAATTTTCAGCTCTGAAACAATTTAGCTTCCTAGAGGATGCCAACACATAAATAGATCTCCTCCTCTCCCGCCTCCTTCCTCTTTACTTCCTTCATAATTCTAATGACATTACACTAATAGCTGCTTTTTAATCTTAAAATTGTGTTTTTTTAAGAATAGTTACCCATGTCATTCCCATTCAGAATTTAAAATGATGGTCTTAGTGAATGGCCACGATAATTTCCAATTCATCTTGCCTGACTTGGTGGGCAGGTGTACCTAAGAGATTGTCTGCCTAGCTCTCCTCCTGTCCCCTGATCCCTGAAGAACAGTGGTCTCTGATGTCTCATCCTTCCACTGTGACTACATTCCCTTAGAGCATTTCATGAAATGGCAACTTGCTGTTAATTAGGGCCCCTTTGTGGTTTGCTCATGTGTGCTGCCTCATGATGGCCAGAAGGTTCTCAGCCTAAGGTGATGATGTGCAAAGAAGAAAAGCTAAAGCCTTTTAACAAACTCAACCTTATAAGTAAGTACCTTTGTTAGTTTAAATTAATAATGGGCTCTGGCTTTATCACATTCCAACAACTTCCCAAAGAAAGTCTAATAAAGATATTGGTTTTCTCCAAGGATTACTTTTCTTTGGCAAGGCAGCTGCATTAAGAATCACAGAGGAGATCAAGACACCCTCTGGTGAGTCTGCGAAGGCAGCTACAGAGAGCATTAGATCAAGATGTTTCTGCTGTAATTCATGCATCATTCCCCGGATGGCCATGATATGAGAGCATTTTGGGGAGGTAGTGAAAGGTAGGAGGGGAATGAATAGAGAAACCAGGTCACTGGGGACATGTTTTGTGGAGCATTGTCTTGCCTTGGCCTTCATCTGTGCCCCCTTGCTCTAATTCCTGCCCCCCCAGGAAGTGAAGAGCAGCCTCCACTACACTTCTTACCAAGGTGATGTTCTGCCCAAGTGCAGGGAACCAACCAGCCATAGAATGACCACTATGGGCTTAGAGAAGATTTTCTTTCGTGAAATTATTCTTTCAAGTGAATGGAGAGATGGCTCAGCAGTTAAGAACACTTAATGCTCATGCTAAGGACTTGGGTTAAATCCCCAGTGCTCATGTGGTGGCTCATGATCATCCACAGCCTCAGCTCTAGTGGAGCCCATGATCCACTAGATCATGGCCCTCAGGCCTGAGGTATACTCATGGCTTATCAATATACATACATACAAGCAAAGCACTCAAACCCGTTAAAAGTGAAATAAATCCATCTAAAAATATA
This sequence comes from Apodemus sylvaticus, assembly GCF_947179515.1. Taxonomy (NCBI): domain Eukaryota; kingdom Metazoa; phylum Chordata; class Mammalia; order Rodentia; family Muridae; genus Apodemus; species Apodemus sylvaticus. The sequence continues at coordinate 33,336,218 of NC_067480.1, forward strand.
AGAATAAGTTGTTCTTTTATGTGTTTGGTTCGAGATGTAAGAAAACTAGCAGTTTCCCAGGACTTCCTGCTTTTCTCTACCTCTGCTCAACATATTTGACATATAGTATAAAGTAAATAACTCAATATTTAATGGGTACCAAAATAGAGCAGTCGGGAAAAGACTGTTCTATATTTAATTCATTAAGAAAACTTCATCGTGATCATAACCTGCAGTCTAAGCAGTCTACAGACCATATATGGCAACAACAAAAAGCTTCTTGAGGTAGAAATTACAAACCTAGAATTAAAATGAGATCGAGAACCTTGAAAATCTCACCCCAACAGCCCCTGAACCATAGATAGTCACCACTGTCATAAACCGCCAGGTCTCCGTCACACTTCACACAACATCTCTCCGTTTCTTCTTTACATGAGTTTCCTTGTCTGACCTCTCCTTGAGTCCCTCTCTGCCCTTTTAACCAAGCAGAAACCACTGTTTCATACTGGCTTAAGGAAATAGGTATATTACAAGTGTAATAGGACCATAACCCCAAATGCAAATTAATAAGGACTTATTGCTTGCTGATGAACTTACAGACTGGCACGAGCACACATTATTTTTATTCTCTGTGTTTTATAAGGTTTTGCCCTCTGCAACCACAGGCTGGCCTTCTCCACATGGTGAGAACATGGTCATGACCACCCCAGAGTAGTAATGATGCAAGATTCCAGAAGAGAGATCAATTCAAGTGTTAAAACCCCGTGAGTCTGGGCCATCTGCATCTGAAGCACATGTCCATCCATGAGCCACTTATTGAGGTCAAAGGCCTGGGGATTGATCCCATAATATTTCTATGTTCTTTTCCTTCTGTGGCCTTCCCTTATTCAGGAAAACAGAATTTGTGGCCAATAAAAAGGAGCAGGTAGGGATGGATGCTGAATGGTTGGATGATAGTGATCAATCTTGATTGTATCTTTAGCATCTTCTGGCTCTATTATATTTGTTTCTCTGAAGTCTTGTAAGGCTAGCATGTAGTTATTATCACTACCACCATTAAACAGAGGAAGAGACAATTAGAATAGTTGAATAGACTACCTAGAATCATGAACTTGATGAACAGCAGAGTCAGAAACCATACCAGTTGACCTCAGATCTAGCCATTGAACTACCCATCCACCCATATCTGCCAAATTGTTTACTCTCTGTTTTTTCTTCTTCCTCTCTATAATGACACAGACATAAAGGTCAGACACTGAGCTAAAAGGATTTCTCTGGAATCCTTTGGGCGTGGCTACAAGTCCAAGTACTTCCGTTTGTTCTTTCTGAGGCGCTCCTAGAAGAAGCTGTGGCTATTTCTTTTCTACTCAACTGGTAAATCATCTCTCAGACTAAACAGAGAGCAGGGTCAGATTTCCTGGCTTCCATGAGTAAAGAAAGCATTTCTTCATATTCCTTACCAATTAGACACTCCACTCCCTTTTGCTAGCAAAAAGCCTACTGACTACCAAAAAGCAATTTTGTACAACAACAACAAGAAATCATGTATGGAGAAAATAAAGCAGGAAAATACAGTAATACAGAGAAATCTATTTAAAATGATGAATCACTAGCATTTTATCAGATTATTGTCCTACCCAGGGGCTACAAACCTGCTAAGACCTAATTTAGCTCTCGACTGTAAACTTCAATCTTGATATCTGTGGGGCGTCAAGACTTAGTCCAACTGCCAGGCTCTGTGTGCAGCTCCCCCTAGTGTGTGGCTCCTCCTAGCGTATGGCTCCCTGCAGTGCTCCTCAAGGACCTTTACCAGGAGTGCAGCATCAGCCAGGGTTCTTCACATAAACATTCTCTTGTTCTGTCTGCACTCATTCTCCTTTGCTGCCCTCCCATGAATAACGGAGATTTCTCAGAACAGAACTGTGCCTCATGGGTCTCTGTTTTCCTTCCTAATGTGCTTGGCACAAAGTGGGTATCCAATAAATATTAATTTCATGGATTTTACCAGTTCCCTCTTAGATCTTCTAGTCTGTTCCCCACTTCCTGTCTTAGGGCCTACGGGCTTGTTCTGTCTGAGAGAACATGCTGGACTGACTCGGTGGGGCACTTTCTGCAGAGAACAGTACCATTCTCTTCTTCCGCACCTCCTCCTAAGCACCGGGAAGAGCTATTTTGACACCATTGGCAAGATAAAAACACAGGGAAGCTTGCACACTTCTCTGCTTCTTCTTAGATCGTGGATGAATTGTTTCTCTTTCAGAGGCCTGGGAGAGTAAGTCACTGAGTGAAATTCAAAAGAACTAAAAAAAATCAATGAAGCCACACTGGCTGCGTCCAGCTGTTCAGGGCCAAGATTCACTTTTTGTGAAGACATTTGCTGAGAAAAATCTCATTCCCTGGAAAAGGCTGCATTTTGCAACATGGGTGCTTTTAGAAGAGGCTTTAAACACACCTAGTCAGGAACTTGCTCCTGAGACTTGGTGTCCTTTCTCAGTCCCCACAGCGGGCGCACTAGGCATGGCTTCCAGTTGTGTTTGATCCTGTCCTTAAGCTATGGTACGAGTTCTGTTCTCATCGTGTGACAAAATATGACAGGAAGTGGCTGAAGTGAGAGAAGGTTTGTTTCCGTTTACATGTACAATCCATCACAGTGGGGGCGGGGGGGGGGGCGGGGGGGGGGTGCCACAGCAGAACTCAGCAGTCAGGAAGCAGAGAGTGGACACCCCATGGGGCTAAACTGAACAAAACCTCAAGGCCTTCCTCCAGCGATCCACTTCGACTTCCTACAAGTTTCCCAGTCTTTTCAAAATAGTGCCACCAGCTGGGGACAGGTTGTTCAAACGTATTGGCCCGTAAGGGACATCTCATATTCAAATTACAGCTCATTCCGCACCAACCCATTCTGCCTCCGCCTTTGCGCACACCCTACTTCCTGCTTCCGCCAGCCAGCCCAAGCATAAGCTAAGGCCAGCATCTCATCTTCTGTGAAGCTTCACACGTATAAATCTTGCATCAGCTTCAGGAACTGTGATCAACAGAATATAAATTTTAATTGCTGTGCACCAGACCCTGTGCTGCATGCTGTGGATATAAAGGAACAGCTTCTTCTCTTAAAACCAGTTACAAACAATTGCAGCTTCCAGTCCGTCATGACCGCTCCCACCATGAGCACACCTATGAGTCTGGGGCTTGTTTCTGTGTGTCTGGGTCCTCGAGGATTCTTGGCACACATCGTACCTTAGAATTTTGCCTGTATAGGGAGTCCTTACTAGATACTGAATGTGGCAGTACCTTGACCCGGGACTTCTCAACCTTCAGGATGATAGAAATAAACATTTATTTATATCCGGTGATATTGTTTAGCGACCCAATCTGTGCCATTGTACATCCCAAACTAAGACACACAGCATCTACGTCTCCCGCTGCGCTTTCTCTGGTTCATGTCATGTGCTATATGTCCTCACTGGAATCCCATCACAAAGCCCAAAGCCCACCCTCTTTTGTGTCACAGAATAGTGTACTAAAGGTTTCTAATCTCTGAAAGTGACAGGCAGTTCTAAGTTAGCTTTTTTTCAAAAAGTGTGTTGTTCAACAAATTCAAACGTACATATAATGCAATTTGATGCCTCCTCCTTATCCCTCATATTTCATCATCACCACTATCAGCACCTCTCCCCCACCCCCACCCCTGCCCCCACCATGGTCCACTAGTCCCTTTCCCAGAGTTATGAATTCAGGGACCAGTGGCATCATTTTGGAGCTATTCACTGGAGCATGGCGACCTTACTAATTGGAGACAACCAGAGACAACAGCTCATCCATTCCTAGAACGTATTGTAGCGAATGGATTGACCCTGAGGGGTAGAGCTCCCCAAATTCCTCCTGGATCCTTAGTTCATGATGGCAACTGGTGTGTCTTGTCCACAAGATGGCATCTTGCAGCCCTTCTCCCTATCATCTTGCCCTTAATGCTTTCTACCCTTCCTTCCACAATGCTCTACGGACCCTAAAGAAGATGGCATAGACGTGCTATTTTGGCTGAGCCCTCAATTGTCACTTATTCTGACACTTTGCTCATCTGTGAGTCTCTGTGCTTCCTGTCGTTCACTGGAAAGTAGGAGTCCCATTTGTCTGTGAGTATACATGGGCGTACTTAGAAGTACACTATGCTCATTTAGATAAAAACAGGATTCCCTTTCCCCAGGGGCCATGATGGAGGTCTCCATAGGAGGGAATCCATACCTGCTACTGTAAACTCTAACTTAGCCTTTTAATTTGATTTGTCAAACATGCTAGTTTGTGACGGTGATGGGCAAATAGGAAAATTTGTCCAAATGGGACATTAACGTCACAGGAAGACGTGGGGGAAACCAGATTAAGATAGTATTAGCATTAACAATAGCCACTAATTATTTCTTAGCTCCTGGGGTAAGACTGTAACTAATCTGATGCCTATGAGTTCGTTAGCACAAAGCCCTGGTGAGTAAAATTATTCCTCACATTAAAACAAACTAAAAATGCAGCACAAGCAAAGTTGACTGAAGCCTGCCAGGCCTGTGGCACAGCATCTATAATCCCTGTACTCAGGAGACTGAGACAAAAGGATTACAGATTTATCGCCAGTCTGGGATGCAGGGCTATCCTCTCAAAAAAAAAAAAATCTCCTCGCAAAATTACCAAAACTCACAGAGCTGGAATGTGTGTGAGTCTAGTGGGATACCAGGTATCTGGCCCCAGATTCTAATTTTAACATCATCCTTCCAACCCTGCCTAAACACTGCCTTCCCAACTCTTCTGGCTGCATCTTGACACTGAGATGCTGACTGTAGCACAGCATCTACAGCCACAGGTCAATCCAAACAGCACAGAGTGAAGAGAACTAACAAAAACCAATGGACAAAGGCATATGAACAACACCAAACTGTGGTTCTGAAAAACCACACACTGAGACCCTTCTTCAGGGAGGTGATGTGGGAGCTGCTTGCCAGATCCTTCTGTCACATAAAAATGCTGAGAATGGGAAATTTCTATACACACCGGGAGAAGCAAGCGACTGCTCTGCCCGTAGTTCTCTAAATCTTCCTATGTACAGAAATATAGCCGGGCAAAGCCCACAGCCAGTGTGGGCCTGCAAATCGCCCCAGAACAAATATATTTACATCGATTCCATAAACTCATAATTCCCTCTCTAGGCAGGGATAGGCGTTGGCCTCTCTGCTGGGCAGAGAAAGAGAGAGAGAGAGAGAGAGGGAGAAGGGGGGTCCTGCTGACTGGCTATTTTTAGCATGCCTGTGGGCTGGGGTTCGCCAGCTCCTGCATATTCTGTTTTGATTTTGATCTTTTACTGTCTTTCCCTTCCATCCTGAAGACCCTGTTTACATAATCAACAGTTTGAGCTGAAAATTCTCGAGGACCTCCAGCAGGGCAAATCAGTTTTGAGTGTTTTTTAAGCTCCGTTCTTGATAGCAACGATGCCTGCTCATCAAGAAGAACATTAAGGTAATAATAAAGGTTTTTCAAGAGACCTCAAAGTGTTTTGACTGCATAAAAATTGGTTGTTAAGAGAAGGGAGCCATGGAAACGTAGAGATTGGGGAAATCTTGGGATGTTTTAAATCAATACTGCTGTTTTAACTCAATATCGATGTTCAAGTGTGGCAACTTAACACTTGGGGGACTTTTGCTCACCATTGTGCTAGGTATTGGGGAGGAAACACTTTCTGTGAGTGCAGGGAGTTCATAAAAGAATGAACACATTCATGTAAAATTAATCGTCTGAAGATCCGATAAGGCAGCCATAGTTGGGACAAATAAGTCCAATGACAGCAGGTACTGGATACTTCCTAGAGAGTGGGATTGACACAGACTGCATTGTGTCCACCTAAATCCTAATGTAGGGACCTCAGCATGACATCGGATTTGGAGAGGAGATCTAGAAAGAGATGAAGGAGTTCCGGATGAGGTCTTGAGAGCAGGTGGATTCTTCTCCCCCCCCCCCCAGCCCCTCCCCTGGATGGCGCCTTTAATAGGATGCTGAGACAGATGGGCAGAGTGCAAAGCGCATGGACCACCATCTTCAAGCCAAGGACACAAGCCTCCGAAATCCCCAACTCTGCTGACACCCTCTTCTCAGGCGTTGCCAGGGTCCAGCCCTGACACAGGATCAGAGTTCTCAACCGGAAGCAGGGATATCTGGAAGGCACATAATAAAGAGACACAGACAACTTTTCGGGTACAAACTGACAGGCAATTTTTCAAGGCTTAAAGTTGCTCTCTGTTCTCTCTGTTCTCTCTCTCTGTTCTCTCTCACTGTTCTCTCTCTCACTCTCTCTCTCTCTCTCTCTCTCTCTCTCTCTCTCTCTCTCTCTCTTTCCTCTCTCTCTCTCTCTAACACACACTTGGGCACATGCAGCTTGAGACTGCACACATTCTGCATTCTCCTGTTCACTTTGCTTTTTTTGAACTCCCACACTCCTACACTTCTGTGTGTTCCCCTCACAGACACTCTTCACACACACACACACACACACACACACACACACACACACACACACACACACACACAGTCTCCATACACTCTCCTCACACTCTCTCTCCTCACTCCACACTCTCCACACTCTCCACACACACCTCACATTCTCTCTCTCTCTCTCTCTCTCTCTCTCTCTCTCTCTCTCTCTCTCTCTCTCTCTCTTTCTCTCTCTCTCTCTCTCTCTCTCTCTCTCTCTCTCTCTCTCTCTCTCTCTCACACACACACACACACACATTCTCTCCACTCACTCTCCACTCACCTCAGGCACACCTCATGCGCATCTTTCTCTCCACTTGCTCCCTTACCTTTTTCTTGCCCCAGTCTTTTATTGATACTCCAAAAGGCAGATCAAAAAAGACATTGTATAATCATTGCCAAATCCAATTCATAAAAATAACCGCATCCCGCAAAGAATTAAGAATTGCAATTGTTACCCAAAATCTCAAGCTCCCACTATTCCCAGGCCTGTGACCAAAATAATAATAATTGCAAACTTATTATTTAAACTTTAACTTTTGACTTAGTATACTTCAGAGCTCAGAACTTCAAGGTCAGCTTCTCGAATTTTCCTGTGAAGCTCTAATGCTAAATGACACGGGCAAAGCTGCCAGGCAGTGGCCAGAATCAAGTTAACCCTTAACTCAGAAGTTCCACTAGTTTTCTGCTTCTGTATATTACACACAATGACTCTAAGAGTCCCAGTGTTTTGGCTTAATTTTACTAGTATACAACTTTATGTATTCTATACATGCTGATCCTGGAACTGCTATCGAACTTTATACAAAACTTATTTCATAACTTCAATGGCTTTTTCCTTTCTCAGGCTCCCAACATTGGTTCTGTTTCATTCTCTAATAATTTCTTCAAACTTTCTTTGCAAGTCAAACATTAATCTGGAACTACCATTGTGCAGTCATTGTATTGTTTCCAAGATAAGAGTGCATAGCATGCACCTGGAGTAGGACCGTGCTCTGCTGTGCCCCTGTGCCTCAATTTTTAATTGTTTAAGAATCATTACATCAAGGAACATCTAGTTTCACAGAATTCACCAGAGAAGAAGGCTAAAGAAATAGGAAAGCCAGATATAATAGAATAATTATGCACACCGAACAAAATCTACACAGCCATTGTCCAGGGCTAAGGTTAGAAGAAATGAAAACAACTGTTTTTTCCAAAGAGCTGCTGTGGGCATCTGAGATGTCTCCATCCTGGCCTGCTGCTGGGAGTCCCTGTCATGGGAGTCCCTAGTGAGGATTTCAGTCTCTATAATTATTTTTAAGTGAATTTCTTTTATTTAAGCCACTTAGCGATGTTTGGTCACAGCAGACTGGCAAGACCATGCATCTTTATGAGTTCAAGAGGTCCAGTGGCCCACAAAGATGTCCGAGAGAAGGAGATGTAGGATAAGCAAGGTCATTGGATGGTAACAGGCATCCCTAGCAAAAGGTCAGAAGATTTTCATCTGCAGGAAATGAAGTGATAGGTATTTGACCTTTTTGACCTACAAAACAATGCGAATTCTACCGAGTTCAACATAATAACCCTAAAGAAGGCTAAGGAGAGAGTGTGACTGTCAGTGACATTGGGTGGTGGCTTACAGCAGCGGGCACCAAGCACCTGTTTCTGCTCCATGACTGGTGGTGCATCTCCTCTTAGACCATTCATTTTCTGTCCTGCAAAGAGAAGAGGAAAATCCTTGTATCTGCCTTACAGAATTTTGAGAGTATTAAACTGGCTGGTGCCCAGACATGCTTAGCACAAGCCTGGGACATATTTAAAATCTCCACAGATGTTAGGATAACTTGGAGGCCTCCCTGGATTGCAAGCAGTAAGAGCTAAATCAAAATTACTTAAGAGGAAGGGGGAATTTATTAAAAGAACAGAGATGCTGCACAGATTACAAAGCAAAACATAGTTCAGTGGTTCCCAACTGGGGAGATTTGGTCCCCCACCTCAAGGACTGCTTAGAAATGTCTGGAGACATTTGCAGCTGACATCACTTGGGTGGTACAATTGACATCTACCGGATAGAGACCAGAGTGCTACTCAACCACTGTAGGGCACAGGACAACCCCACACCAAAGAATTGCCTAATTCCAAACATTAAGAATATTACACTGAGGAACCATGGGCCAGAGCTGTGGCCCTCCAATGCCATGTGTATCCGTGTGCTCTGACCATGCAGTTTTTACATCTTACTTCAAAACACACCCTTGACTCCTCCTTGGTGTATTGAAATCACATCTTTACAGCTTGCAATTCTGTTTTGCTTGTTGGTTCCATGGATTCCCTCCTTTCTTAGTCACCATCTTGCTGCCGTGAAGAGACACTATGACCAAGGAGATTCTTGCAAAGGAAAGCATTTAATTGAGAGCCATACTCACAGTTTCAGAAGAGTAGTCTATTATCATCATGATGGGAAACATGGTGGAAGGCAGGCATGGTGCTAGAGAAGTAGCTGATAGCTACACCCTGATCCACAAGGAGGGGAAGATTCCTAGTATGGGCTTTGGAAACCTCAGAAACCCCACTCCCAGAGACACACTTCCTCCCACAAGGCCTGCACTTCCTCCAACAAGGCCCCATCCCTAATCCTTATCGTCATTTCAAACAGTTCCACTTCCTAGTGACCAAGTATTCAGATCTCTGAACCTATGGAGGCCCTGCTCATTTACATCACCACACACTGCAAGGAGAAGGATGCTAGAGAGGCTCTGGAAGAAGGGAAGGGGAGGACTCCATTGGTCTGCTGGTGCTGAACACAGAGCATCTAGGAGCAGGTCACTCTCAAGCAATAGCTGGTACTGTTGGAGACCTGCTCCAGTTTTTGCAGTGGCGTGTCCCAGATCCTTGCTTCCCCAGGGATCAGTATTCAGAGGTGGGGCCATGGAAACATAATCAGATCATGAAGTCTCATCCACAGATTAATCAATTCACGAATTCATAGTTGAGAGGACTACTAGGTGGTAATGCTTGGCTAGAGATGGTAGATCGTGAAAACGCTTCTGAAGGGTATCTTGTCCCCAACTCTTTGCTGTTTCCCTGCTTCCTAGTTGTTATGAGATAAGTTATTTAGTGGACTGATAAGCTTGTTCCACCACGCCCTTCTTGCTAAGATGCTCAGGTTCATAGTAACGGAGCCAGCTAACCACACACAGGAAAAGCAAATGGAAATAAGTCTTTGCTTCTTTAAGCTGTGTTCTTGGGTATTCTGTCATACTTGTGTTGCTGGCTAATAAGTGAGTGACCCATCAGTGACAGCAACTCCAATTGCCCAGAACCTCTTCCCTGAGGCTAAGGCTCAGGTGACCCCCTGTGAATTTCAGACTTAACAACATCAGTTATACAGAATTCCCTAATCCTAAGGCAGACTCTCAGCCTGCTTCTAAACAGCATTAAATATAAATGTCTGATATAAATACTTCATGGCCCCTTCCCTATGTTCTAAAAAATATAAACACCACATGGTTCTTTCCCTGTGTTCTAAAAACTACTGAATATTTTAGCTATTTCTTAAAGTTAGTATCTTCGTAGGACTTCCTTTTTTCCTCCCAAAGCAGGACACTGGCCAATTGTTTGCTAGGAGGATTGCCTCTTGTGTTTCCAGCTATGCAGTTCTATAGAATACAGCCTCTTTTCCTCCCAGCGTGTTCAGAAGAAAGCAGCACGTATCACCACAATACCCAAGGGAGAAGTACATTTTTAAAACTTTTTTTCTTTTCAAGAATTTCATACTTATATACAATGGAGTATGATTATGTCTACCCATTATTCCTCTCCCAAACCTCATCATATGCTCTGCAACACGAACCCTTTCGACTTCATGTCCTTTTTCTCTTTTCATTTTTGATAACTCATTAAGTCTAGTTGCTGCTGCCCATGTGCGTGGGTGTGGGAGTCAACCACTGGAACACGAGAAACCTACAAACTACTACATCTTCAATAAGGAATGATTCTCCCTCTCCCAGCCACGACCACTGCCAACATCTCCTCGACATGGCATGGAGCCTGAAGATAATGTAAACCATCTCTGCTGTGGGTGTGGCTGAAGTGCTCTTTGTGTAGCCCTTGTGCATATATCCCCAGCTGCGCTGAGTTCATGACTGTAATAGTCATGTCATATCCGGAAGAGGATACCTCACATCACCCCTGCCCAGTCTCTCTGGCTCTTAAACTTTCTCCTCTTCTGAGATGTTCTGAGCCTTAGTGGTGGGAGGCTGGCAGAAATGTCTGTCCAGGGCTGAGTGCTCAGTGTCTTACTATTAGCATTGGCATGGGCATGGATCTTTGACTACTGCCCGCCGCACAAAGAATCCTCTCTGATCAAGGTTGAAAACATCCCAGGTCTATGTACACAAGTATAAATATTTATAAGGGACTTTGACAGGATTACCATTTAACAACATAAAAACAGCATTCTATCCTAGGGCCTATGACCTCCCCAGCCATGAATGAGCATTTGAGTAGAGTTAGAGCATAAGTAGTGAAATTCCCTTCTGTGGATAGGGCTCAGATGCAAATGGAAAATGGTTAGTTACCCTATAACAGCTGTAAAAATATGGCAGCAGTCTGCACATCTTGCCTGGAAGATCTGTACAGCAGCACACAGTACCCAGTGCTGAGTAAAACCACTGGAGTCTTCTTTCCCCATTAGAGCACCTTCTAGCACTAGACAAGCTGGTAGCAGGGACAAGAGTTTCCAGGTTAGTTAGAGACTAATGCTGTGATGTTCTATATACCAAGTATGCGGTGTGTTTAACAGTAGGGTCTACCCATGCACTTATGGTGGGAAAACAAGGCCTGGGCAGTAGCCTGCGTTGTTTTAGAGACCTCTGGGGCTTCTCTAACCAATAACTCATGGTGGTGGTGGTGGAGCATGGTATCCCATGCCTTGAACTGTGATCTTCATTTAATAACCTGTCTTCTGGGTGCAACATTGTCCACTCAGTCAAGCTAATTCTGCTCATTTTGTTCAAAGTCCTCTTTTAGTAGGTTTCCAAGGACTTTTTCAAAATTCTTAGTTTTAATTAATACAGCATCTCATCTTTCTCATCCTCCTCCTATCCTGATTAATCCTTTAATCCTTGGTATCTCACCCTCTTCTCTCTGGTTCTCTGTGTTTTCTAGTACCACTGCATTTAAGCTGAGTTATGAGATAGTAGGCTTCAATAGGGCTTTTCATACCAATTCTCTTGAGTTAACCTCCCTTTGTTAGGAGACATGTTAAGAAATAGAGAATAACAGGTTATAAATAAAATGAAAATATGGAGGTGGAATACTGAGGTGGAAAAGTCTAATTAAACAGAGATGGTTTTGGGGGTTTGGGGAAAAACAGGGTGAAGGGGACTTGCCAGTATCAAAGGCTTATTTTTGATTTGAACCTGGCTGACAGGCCCCCTTCATGGATGCTATTCTTTCTCCATGGCTACATTGCTTCTGAAATCTTTGGTTCTTCCTCTGCCTTACCACAGTTTAAACACAGAAGGCTTGGTCACCTACAGATGGTGAAGACGGTGAATCTCTTCCAATGTTAATACAAATTTCTGAGGAAAGAAATGTCACTGCTGTATTCTGAACCATGTATGTGTCTACCCTTGTTCAATCAACTGTGATGGAAGATGGGACCAACCTGTCAAAAATGGCAGCCTCTTCTTCTTGATTTAGTCAAGGGTCCCATGGGCAGTTCCTTTCCGTATCTTGGAAACCCCAAATGTTGTCTAGTTTATGGGCTTTTGTTGACTCTAGTTATATAATCAGAAATAGACCCAAACCGATACTCATTAAGTCAAAAGTAAACACTGGACTGATTTTTGCTCATATTCACATTCCAGCTTGGCAGAAACAGGGGTGGGGGTATGGTCAGTCTACTTTTTTTTTTATTCGATATATTTTTTATTTACATTTCAAATGATTTCCCCTTTTCTGCCCCCCAATTCCCTGAAAGTCACATAAGACCCCTTCCCTCCCCCTGTTTCCCCACCCCTTCCCACTTCCCTGTTCTGGTTTTGCTCTATACTGCTACACTGAGTCTTTCCAGAACAAGGGGCCACACCTCCATTCTTCTTGTACCTCATTAGATGTGTAGATTATGTATTGGGTATTCCAGTTTCTAGTTTCTAGGCTAATATCCACTTATTAGTGAGTGCATACCATGATTACTCTTTTGAGACTGGGTTACCTCACTTAGTATGATGTTCTCCAGCTCCATCCATTTGCCTAAGAATTTCATGAATTCATTGTTTCTAATGGCTGAATAGTATTCCATTGTGTATATATACCACATTTTTTTGCATCCATTCTTCTGTTGAAGGATACCTAGGTTCTTTCCAGCTTCTGGCTATTATAAGTAGGACTGCTATGAACATAGTGGAGTATGTGTCCTTATTACATGCTGGGGAATCCTTTGAGTATATGCCGAGGAGTGGCATAGCAGGATCTTCTGGAAGTGACATGCCCAGTTTACTGAGGAACCGCCAGACTGATTTCCAGAGTAGTTGTACCAATTTGCAACACCACCGGCAGTGGAGGAGTGTTCCTCTTTCTCCACATCCTTGCCAACACCTGCTGTCTCCTGGGTTTTTAATCTTAGCCATTCTGACTGGTGTAAGGTGAAATCTCAGGGTTGTTTTGATTTGCATTTCCCTAATGACTAATGAAGTTGAGCATTTTTTAAGATGCTTCTCAGCCATCCGAAGTTCTTCAGGTGAGAATTCTTTGTTTAACTCTGTACCCCATTTTTAATAGGGTTATTTGTTTTTCTGGGATCTAACTTCTTGAGTTCTTTGTATATATTGGATATTAGCCCTCTGTCTCATATAGGGTTGGTGAAGATCTTTTCCCAATTTGTTGGTTGCCGATTTGCCCTTTTGATGGTGTCTTTTGCCTTACAGAAACTTTGTAGTTTTATGAGGTCCCATTTGTCAATTCTTGATCTTAGAATGTAAGCTATTGGTGTTCTGTTCAGGAACTTTTCCCCTGTGCCCATGTCCTCAAGGGTCTTCCCCAGTTTCTTTTCTAGTAGTTTCAGTGTGTCAGGTTTTATATGGAGGTCCTTGATCCACTTGGAGTTGAGCTTAGTACAAGGAGATAAGAGTGGATCGATTCGCATTCTTCTGCATGCTGACCTCCAGTTGAACCAGCACCATTTGTTGAAAAGGCTATCTTTTTTCCATTGGATGTTTTCAGCCCCTTTGTCGAGGATCAAGTGTCCATAGGTGTGTGGGTTCATTTCTGGATCTTCAATCCTTTTCCATTGATCCGCCTGCCTGTCACTGTACCAATACCATGCAGTTTTTAACACTATTGCTCTGTAGTATTGCTTGAGGTCAGGGATACTGATTCCCCCAGAATTTCTTTTGTTGTTGAGAATAGTTTTAGCTATCCTGGATTTTTTGTTATTCCAGATGAATTTGAGAATTGCTCTTTCTAACTCTATGAAGAATTGAGTTGGGATTTTGATGGGTATTGCGTTGAATCTGTATATTGCTTTTGGCAAAATGGACATTTTAACTATATTAATCCTGCTGATCCATGAGCATGGGAGGTTTTTCCATTTCTTGAGGTCTTCTTCCATTTCCTCCTTCAGAGTTTTGAAGTTCTTGTCATACAGATCTTTCACATATTTGGTAAGAGTCACCCCAAGGTACTTTATACTGTTTGTGGCTATTGTGAAGGGTGTCATTTCCCTAATTTCTTTCTCAGCCTGCTTATCCTTTGAGTATAGGAAGGCTACTGATTGCTTGAGTTGATTTTATAACCTGCCACTTTGCTGAAGTTGTTTATCAGCTGTAGGAGTTCTCTAGTGGAGTTTTTTTTGAGTCACTTAGGTAGACTATCATATCATCTGCAAATAATGATAGTTTGACATCTTCTTTTCCAATTTGTATCCATTTGACCTCCTTATGTTGTCTAATTGCCCGAGTTAGTACCTCAAGTACAATATTGAAAAGATAAGGAGAAAGGGTGCAGCCCTGTCTAGTCCCTGATTTTAGTGGGATTGCTTCAAGTTTCTCTACATTTAGTTTTATTTTGTCAAATGCTTTTTCCGCATCCAATGAAATGACCATGTGGTTTTTTTCTTTGAGTTTGTTTATGTAGTGGATTGCATTGATGGATTTCCGTATATTGAACCAACCCTCATTTCTGGGATAAAGCCTACTTGATCATGGTGGATGATCGTTTTGATGTGTTCTTGGATTTGGTTGGCAAGAATTTTATTGAGTATTTTTGCATCGATGTTCATAAGGGAAATTGGTCTGAAGTTCTCTTTCTTTGTTGGATCTTTGTGTGGTTTTGGTATCAGCATAATTGTGGCTTCATAGACGGAATTGGGTAGTGTTCCTTCTGTTTCTATTTTGTGGAATAGTTTGAAGAGTATTGATGTTAGATCTTCTTTGAAGGTCTGATAGAATTCTGCACTGAATCCATCTGGTCCTGTGCTTTTTTTGGTTGGAAGACTTTCTATGACCCCTTTTATTTCTTTAGGAGTTATGGAACTGTTTAGATGATCTATTTGGTCCTGATTTAATTTTGGTATTTGGTATCTGTCTAGGAAATTGTCCATTTCTTCCAGATTCTCCAGTTGTGTTGAGTATAGGCTTTGGTAGTAGGATCTAATGATTTTTTGGATTTCCTCAGTTTCTGTTGTTATATCCCCCTTTTCATTTCTAATTTTGTTAATTTGGATACTCTCTCTGTGCCCTTTGGTCAATCTGGCTAAGGATTTATCTATCTTGTTGATTTTCTCAAAGAACCAGCTCCTGGATTCATTGATTCTTTGTATGGTTCTCTTTGTTTCCACTTGATTGATTTCAGCTCTGAGTTTGTTGATTTCCTGTCTTCTACTCCTCCTGGGTGAATTGGCTTCTTTTCATTCCAGGGCTTTCAGTTGTGCTGTTAAGCTGCTAGTGTATGCTCTCTCCATTTTCTTTTTGGAGGCACTCAGGGCTATGAGTTTTCCTTTTAGCACTGCTTTCATTGTGTCCCAAAGATTTGGGTATGTTGTGCCTTCATTTTCGTTAAATTCTAAAAAGTCTCTGATTTCTTTCTTTATTTCTTCTTTGGCCAAGGAGTCATTGAATAGAGTATTGTTCAGGCTCCATGTGTATGTGGGCTTTCTGTTGTTTTTGTTGGTATTGAAGGCCACTCTTACTCCATATTGATCCGATAGGAGACATGGGATTAGTTCGATCTTCTTATATTTGTTAAGGTCTGTCTTGTGACCAATTATATGGTCTATTTTGGAGAAGGTACCATGAGGTACTTTGAAAAAGGTATATTCTTTTGCTTTAGGGTGAAATGTTTTATAAATATCAGTCAAATACAATTGGTCTAAAGCTTCAATTAGTTTTACTATGTCCCTGTTTAGTTTCTGTTTTCCTGATCGGTCCATTGAGGAGAGTGGACTGTTGAAGTCACCCACAATTATTGTGTTAGGTGCAATGTGTGCTTTGAGCTTTAGTAAAGTTTCTTTTACGAATGAGGGTGCCCTTGCATTTGGCACATAGATGTTCAGAATTGAAAGTTCTTCTTGGTGGATTTTTCCTTTGACCAGCAAGAAGTGTCCTTCTGTGTCTCCTTTGATGACTTTGGGTTGAAAGCCAATTTTATCTGATATTAGAATGGCTACTCCGGCTTGTTTCCTGAGACCATTTGCTTGTAAAATTGTCTTCCAGCCTTTTACTCTAAGGTAGTTTTTGTCTTTGACACTGAGGTGTGTTTCCTGTATGCAGCAAAATGTAGGGTCTTGTTTCCTTATCGAGTCTGTTAGTCTATGTCTTTTTATTGGGGGAATTGAGTCCATTGATGTTAAGAGATATTAAGGAATAGTGATTATTACTTCCTGTCATTTTTGATGTTAATTTTATATTTGAGTAGTTATCTTCTTTTGGGTTTGATGAAAGAAGGTAACTATCTTGCTTTTTCCAGGGTGTAGTTTCCCTCCTTGTATTGGAGTTTTCCTCCTATTATTCTTTGTAGGGCTGGGTTTGTGGAAAGATATTGTGTAAATTTGGTTTTGTCATGGAATATCTTGGTTTCTCATCTATGGTGATTGAGAGTTTTGCTGGGTATAGTAGTTTTGGCTGACATTTGTGTTCTCTTAGAATCTTCATGAGATCTGTCCAGGATCTTCTAGCTTTCATGGTCTCTGGTGAGAAGTCTGGTGTGATTCTGATAGGTCTTCCTTTATATGTTACTTGGCCTTTTTCTCTTACTGCCTTTAATATTCTTTCTTTGTTTAGTACATTTGGGGTTTTGATTATTATGTGATGGGAGGTATTTCTGCTCAGGTCCAGTCTGTTTGGAGTTCTGTAGGCTTCTTGTATATTCATGGGCATCTCTCTCTTTAAGTTGGGAAAGTTTTCTTCCATAATTTTGTTGAAGATATTTACTGGCGCTTTCAGTTGTAAATCTTCACTCTCATCTATACCTATAATCCTTAGGTTTGGTCTTCTCATTGTGTCCTGGGATACAAGCTTTTTGCATTTTGCATTTTCTTTGACTATTGAGTCAATGGTTTCTATGGTATCTTCGGCATCTGAGATTCTTTCTTCCATCTCTTGTATTCTTTTTTTTTTTTTTTTTTTTTTTTTTTTGATATTTGCATCTATGGCCCCTGATTTCTTCTCAAGGTTTTCTATCTCCAAAGTTGTCTCTCTTTGTGATTTTTAGTTGTTTCTACTTCTGTTTTTAGATCCAGGATGTTTTTGCTCAGTTCCTTCATTTGTTTGTTTGTGTTTTCCTTTACTTCTTTAAGAGATTTTTGTGTTTCCTCTGTCATGACTTCTGCCATTTGACTCACTTTCTCCTCCATTTCTTTAATTTTTTTTCATTTCTTCTTTATTGGCCTCTATCTCTTGAGCCTTATTCTCCTGCATTTAAGTGATTTTTGTGTTTCCAGTATATGGGTTTCTAGCTTATTCATGTTCCCCTGTATTTCTCTAAGAGATTCATTTATATCCTCTTTGTGTTCTTCTAGCAGTATCATGACCAGTGATTTTTAAATCCAAATCTTGTTTTTCTGGTGTGTTAGCATAACCAGGACTTGCTGATGTTGGAGAGTTTGTTTCAGACGCTGCCATATTGCCTAGATTTCTGTTAGTAGTGTTCCTGCATTTGCCCTTTGCCATCTTGTTATCTCTGGTGTTAGTTGGTCTTGTCTCTGGCTGGTGTTTGAGCCTCCTGTGAGGCTGTAGGGCTATTTCTGTAACACTGGATGGCTGGGTTTCCCCTGTCACAGATTGCTGATGTGGTACCCTCCTTTTGGGTGCCGTTGGAGCTCTGGTGTGTCCTGCCCTAAGCAATGTTATGCTTGGGTTGTCTTTGTGGACTGAACCTGGTACTGCCCGTCTGCTCTGTCAGAGAGCAAAGATGGCAGCAGGGATCCCTCAGGGCACTGACCCCACCCCTGGCTGGCACACAGAGGAACCACTGTTTTTTCAGTTCCTAGGTGCAGGAGGCAGCCCACAGCTTGGTTGTCTGGGTCCCCCAAGGTCTTACCCTTGGGATAGCTCAGTTCCTGGGGTGGCCTGTCTGGTCCAGCTGGGGACAAAGATGGTGACTCCACCTTCAAGGCAGAGTACCCGTGTCTGGCAGCCCATGGAGGTACCACTGTTCTCCCAGTTCCTAGGTGCAGGCGGCAGCCGCAGCTCGGTTGTCTGTGTCTCCCAGGTCCCAGGCTTGGGCTAGCTCAGTACCTGGGGTGACCTGTCTGGTCGTCAGTCTACTTTCACAAAGATGGTTCAACCAAGGAATGACCTCGGGTTTGCCTTATGCCCTTGTCTTCTTTTCCTAATGCTCTTTATAATGTGATTACAGAATTTTCTTATTTTTATTAGTTCTTTGAGAACAGTTTTTAGAATTAGTTCTTTCAGGGGCTGGAGAGATGGCTCAGTGGTTAAGCACATTGACTGCTCTTCCAGAGGTCCTGAGTTCAATTCCCAGCAGCTACATGTGGCTCACAACCATCTGTAATGGGATCTGACGCCCTCTTCTGGTATACTCATATACATGAAATAAATAAATCTTAAAAAAGGAATTAGTTCTTTCATGCAGTTATTTTGATCTCAGACAGTCCCTTCCTCACCCCCCACCCCCAGATCCAATGTTTGTCCCTTCTCTATCTACTCAATTTCGTATCCTTCCATCTTTTTTCAAACCTATCAAGAACAGTTGGTACCCCTTGTACACGCTTGAATTTGTTGCTGTCCCCTAGAGTGTGGTCAACTTCCTAAGGGTTGAAGCCTTTATTGCCCACAGCTCCTTAGCTAGTGGTGGAGCTTCATGCCCACCACCTCTCGCCATGCTAGGATTCTCTCTGGTTTGAGCTCATGCAGGTTTTGGGCATGCTGTCACAAAGGCTAAGAATTTGTATGTACAACTCTCCTGCTGTGTCGAGAAAACCATTTTACAATTTTTTTTTTAAGGAATAAACTGAAGAGTCCCAAATGTCAAGTTTTTAAAAAGGGTTCAGCATTTCTCAGAGTGTTAGATAAGAGTGTAATATTGCCGACATTTTCCATGTCGCTCTGTCTCCCAGCTTACAGGAAAAGCTCGGACCCAAAGGCTGAGCCTGAGGTTCTTATCAGATTTCCAGAAAACGGAAATGCCTCTCCACCCTCCTCACTTCACATTCATTTACTCAACCGCTGTAGATTTCTTTTTCTCAGGCCCATAGAGCCAGAGTGATGATGAATTTCAATGACGCCTGTCCTAACGTGATTCTAGAACTTGGACCATAATAATGGAGAAGGATGTTCCCTCTGTGTCCTGCAAGGTGTCCCTAAATGAAACTGTTTGGTTATGAGCCAAGATTCCATAACAGCATTGAAACATAGACCTATCACCACAGAGGCCAAACACCCTGAGCACAACATTCCTTCTCTCTGATCCCTGTTAGTCAAGCCTCAGCCAGATTCAGGTATTGAGGCAATAGGGTAGGCAGAGGCCTCTGGAATCAGAACAATCACATTTTCAACTCAGCGATGCCTGCACTGGCTATAGGTAAATCACTTCCTCTTCATCCTTTCAACCGCTGCTGGGATTTTTTGCATAAATGAGGTTCATGGAAGCACTCAGTTTAGCTTGGGCTGGTTATATAGGAGACACTCAGTAACAATTGACTTAGGCATTCTTAGTACTGTCTATAAGCCATTGGAGGCTAGTTTGGTAATTAAGGAAAGCCTACAGTAGGAAAGACTGCTCCATTTGATGAGAAAATCGGAAGGGTTTTGATGCAAACTTAATTTCAGAGTGAATTCCATGCACTAGTATGCTTCTCTCGCAGCTCAAGGTAAGCCCTGGTTTTCTCCAGTGCGTGCTCATGGGGCTCTGGAACTTTCTCTCGGGCAACCGGGATCTCACTTGACACAGTCTTGCTCTGTCTAGAAAGGATCTTAGATGTAATTTCTGTCCGTTTGTCTTTAACAGGGACGTTGGTGCCTGTTTGAGGATATCTGACCAGCTCCTTTGTAAGTTGAAACCAGTTACCTTGAGAGCACACTGTGACAATTTCCTCAGGTTTCCCCTACTCAGCAGACTTATTCTAAGACAGCCCTCAATGAGATCACTGTTTCAGAAAACTATTTAAAGCTGAAAGAATGGTTTTGAAAGGTGACAACCTACAATTACAGTGTGTTGATTAAAAACAATAGTAATAAAAATGTGGCAGGCGAGTTCAGGAAGTCAAAGGACCTTTCTGGAAAGTGGCCAATCAGAGCAGGGAATGTGAACCCAGTCTGTAGAGCACTTGTCTGCGAGCAGGAAGTCCTGGGCTCCATCCCTAGTGTATATAAACCCCTCACTGTGGCTTTGGACTGGAAAGGTGCCTCAGCAGTGAAGAACGTGTACTGCTTTTGCAGAGTTTGGTTCTCAGCCCCCTTATCAGGTGGCTCACCACTGCCTCCAACTCTGGTTTCAGGTGTGCAAAAGCCCTCTTTCAACTCCAAGGGCACTCACACCCACACATCCACCTATACATACACTCGTGCTCACAATCAACAATCAAATTGAACTTATAAAGAAAATGCAACTGACATGCATCAGGAGGAGGCAAGGAGGTAGGAGGTATCAGGTGACAGGAAGAGCAGGGGTTCAAAATCTTTGACTAGATAATGAGTTCAAGGCCAGCCAGAGGTGTGTATGTGAGACCCTTCCAAAAAAGCAAGACGAAGAACAAAAGGTCCAAACAGATTTACTGAAAATATGAGGAAGTAGTAATTTATTTTAAAAAATCAACGGTGAGTCCTTGCTTGTGGTTGTGGCCTATGTTTGGTTTTTGGTTTGGTTTTGTGTTTACCTTTATTTGTCTGTAGCTTTCCATTTTGAAAGACTTTTAGATTAAGGATGAAGTTGCAAAGTAATAAAAAGAAGTCCCCACATGTCCCCTTCTCCTACTGAGCATCCCTCAGTACTGACATATTTCATAGCTACATTTTGATGCCAGAAACTAGGAAATTGACATTAGCAGAGAGCAGATAATGAACAGACAGGTGCAAAAATAACTCTTTGATGAGCGGTGAGAGCTGCCTGCACTTCTCTGTGGAATAAGGATGAGTGTTTAGAGTGCAGTTACAAATTACACTGCTTTAGAAAAAATGGGAGCAGTAGGATCTCCTCTAGGGTCCAGGGCTTCTCTCTCCGTAGGTGGCCCTGCTTCTTGATCTATGGGTGACTCGTAATGGGTGATCATGAGTCTAACATATGGTAAAACTTCATCAAACTGAATATTTAGCTTGTGCACATTTTACTTTGCACAACAGCTCAGTTTTAAAGGGAATCAGGTGATAATAGTAAAGTGGTTTTCTTTCAACCAATTTGCTTACTTTTTATTTTATTTTGTTTTAAATTATTATTAGTGTGTATGTGCACTCATGTGTATGTGTGTGTGTGTGTGTGTGTGGTGTGAAGTGTGCTCACCAATGTGTGCATATTTAGAGGTCACAGGTTGACCTTGTGTGTCTTCCCCTATTGCCCTTCCCTTTATCTCTTTATGACAGGGTCTCTGGATGTTTGTTGTTTTGCTTAGTCAGGCAGCCCTGGGAATGACCCCATTTCTAACACCCTTTCTATGCACTGGGGTCACAAGTAGCTTTAATGTGGGTTCTGGGGATCCAGATTCATCATGCTTATACTGCAAGCACTTTACCCACTGACTTTCCCCCTAGCCTAGCTCTCTTCTGGTTTAAAGTTCTTTAGAGTAACACAAAAAGTTATTCTTATATAGGTTAATGAAATCAACAGGACTACCTCTTGAAACTGGTAAGTCATTCTGACTCCTACCTTGCCCTCCCTAATGGATGTGGATTCTGTCTTTTTGATAGTTGGGTTTAGATTTTATCAGCATATAATATGACTAAGGAAACAAAAGCCACATCTTCATCGGTTTCAAACCATACACTAAGGTCCACTAAGATGCCAAAACAAACCCATAGTGATGCGTTAGGATATTACAATTTTTAAAACAAACACAGCTCAGTTTGTAAATAAAGCATATATGCACAAACTTCTAGCTTAAGGTAATTCAAGTTCAGACTCAGATATAGTGCATCCATGTGCGCCTGTTTCTCAAAGAGCAAGGAAGTGGTTAATCCATTAAATCTTTGTTACAATCCTTTAAAAAAAAACTCACCTGCTAAAATAAAAGCTGTTTAATCAGTTCTTCAGTTCTTTCAGATTGGAATGCCATGAAGATATAGCTGAGATGCTAATGGTGATGTGCCAGGGAAACTGAAGGAATCTTTGTCATGCCCCTTTGTGACATACACGTAAACAGACTCACTCGGGCGTATCGTGAACACTGTTTGATATTCAGGATCTTCATAACGCACATATTGAAGGATGACTGACCGCAGTATGATGGAAAGACAGCCCTTCTCGGGCTTGCCTTCGCACTCTGGAAAACTGAGTTCAAGTTAATTATCTCCCTGTTCAGCCTTCCCAGTAAATAACTCACTTCCATTCATTCCCGTCATTAGATGGGCTGCAGAATAGGAGATCAGAGAACTCAACAGAAGCCTTGAGATGGTTGATGTACCGCTCGTGGGTGCGAAGACTTCACCAAGCAAGTAGATACAACCAGAATGGTAGGCATGAGCCTGAGGGAGGGACTTGCTTCAGAGACACATGCCTGGGAACACTTGAGAAGGACAGAGAACGTGCAATCAGAGGCAGTTGATGGGCAGAGCCAAAGAAAAACAAAATGTAAGCAGACTCAGATGCACAGTCTGGAGAAACAATAAAGAGACACAAGCAAATATGCAGTTTGGATCAGTGAGTTTGGAAGAAAAGGAGTAGAGCAGGCAGGTCTTTAAAGAAGGAACCACGTGGTTTACATGGAATCTAACTGCAGTGCAAACTATTGCAATAAGGAAATACCAAAGATATCTGATTCAAAGGTCTCCAGAGGAGTTAGAGAAAGGACTGAAGGAGTTTGTAACTCCATAGGAAGAACAACAATATCAACTAACCAGACCCTCCCAGAGCTCTCAGGGACTAAACCACCAACCAAAGAGTATGCATAGAGTGACCCAAGGATCCAGCCACATATGTAACAGAAGACGGCCTTGTCCAACATCAATGGGAGAAGAGAAGACGCCCTTGGTCCTGTGAAGACTCGATGCCCCAGTGTAGGGGAATGCCAGGGAGGGGAGGTGGGAGTGGGAGGGTGGTGGGTGAGGGAGCACCCTCATAGAAGCATGGGGAGGGGAGATGGGATGGGGGTTTCCAGAGGGGAAACCAGAAAGGGGATAACATTTGAATTGTAAATAAAGAAAATATCCAATAAAAAGAAAGAAAGGTCTCCTGAAATTTGGGGGAACAAGAAATCAGAGCTCAGAGTAGAACCATCCAAATGGATAACTCACTGTGGGGGAGAATCTGCAAAGGAAGGCATATGGTTTCTGTTTTCCCTTAAGGCTTGAGAGCTGCATGCTGAACCAACCTCTAAATGAGGTCAAAGTTCATGGCCTAGAGATGCCTCACCTGCAGGCTTCCTGTAGAGGCCTGTGGGCTGTGACTCAAAGACCAAGACAGCAGCCTACTGAACAAAGTCAGGATGGTAGCTGGCGCTGCTCCCCGGCTCACGCAGGCTTTGACCCGCCTGCATTTGTGAGGCTTTATGCACCCGCTTGCTGCCCACGTTGGAGTGTAGCTCACATTGTTGCAGTGTTATTCTGCCATCATTAAAGCCATTGAAAACAAAGGACTCACATCTGCTTGCACGTGAAACCAGTTACAGGATGCTGCGGGAAC
Source organism: Apodemus sylvaticus (assembly GCF_947179515.1). Classification (NCBI taxonomy): domain Eukaryota; kingdom Metazoa; phylum Chordata; class Mammalia; order Rodentia; family Muridae; genus Apodemus; species Apodemus sylvaticus. The sequence continues at coordinate 33,359,978 of NC_067480.1, forward strand.
CTTTACGGAGTGCTAATCCCTCTGCAGGGCAACAGATCCCCCAATTAGTCATTAGGGAAATGCAAATCAAAACAACCCTGAGATTTCATCTTACAACAGTCAGAATGGCTAAGATTAAAAACTCAGGAGACTGGAGGTGTTGGCAAGGATGTGGAGAAAGAGGAATACTCCTCCACTGCTGGTGGGGTTGCAAATTGGCACAACCACTCTGGAAATCAGTCTGGTGGTTCCTCAGAAAACTGGACACATCACTTCCGGAGGACCCTGCTATACCACTCCTGGGCATATACCCAGAGGATTTCCCAGCATGTAATAAGGACACATGCTCCACTATGTTCATAGCAGCCCTATTTATAATAGCCACAAACTGGAAAGAACCCAGGTGTCCCTCAACAGAGGAATGGATACAAAAAATGTGGTATATATACACAATGGAGTACTATTCAGACATTAGAAACAGTGAATTCATGAAATCCTTACACAAATGGATGGAGCTGGAGAACATCATCCTAAGTGACGTAACCCAGTCTCAAAAGATCAATCATGGTATGCACTCACTGATAAGTGGATATTAGCCTAGAAACTTGGAATACCCAAGACATAATCCGCATATCAAATGATGTCCAAGAAGAATGGAGGAGTGGCCCCTGGTTCTGGAAAGACTCAGTGTAACAGTATAGGGCAATACCAGAACAGGGAAGTGGAAAGGGTTGGATGGGGGAACAGGGGGAGGGAAGAGGGTTTATGGGCCTTTCCGGGAGTAGGGAAACAGAAAGGGGGAAATAATTTGAAATGTAAATAAGAAATATATTGAATAAAAAAATAAAATAAAATAAAAAGAAAGAAACCAGCCACAAACAGATGTCAGAACTTTGAGCAATCGTCGTAGCAGCATATGAGATCTGTTTGTCCTGAAGTACCCATTACCAATTCTCCGAGGTGGCACGGTCTCCGAGGTGGCCTTTATGGTAGCCTTCTTGAAGGGTCTGGTGTCACCTAGAGATCCACAGAGGTGGAGATTTGTATGACTGCCTGAGATGAATGAATCTGGGATCAGATTCCAAGTCCATCACAGGGTCTCTCTGTGGCCTTGGTCAGGCAGGTTGCCCCTCTGCCTCTCTCTGCATCACTCTCCTCCTCTGTGGAATGACAAGAATGGCCACAGTTTACACAGCATACTGACCCAGCCATGACTTCTGGATTTAATATATATTTAATATACCTAACCCCAAGAAGTGATTCACACTTCGGCAAAGCTTTATTGTGTGTAAAATATGAGTAATGAGATTTTTTTTATAGTTCATGTGTGCATAGAGTCTGTGTGACTCTATGTGTGTGGCTCTGTGTGTGTATGTGTGCACAGATGTGTGTTTACATGCACACAAGTGCAAGGGGTTAATAAACCCATGCATGACCATGTAGAGGCCAGAGCAGGACATCACTTGTCTTCTTTATTGCTTTCTGCCTTATTCCCATGAGACTGGATCACCCCTTTAATGGGAGGCTTGTCATTTCAGCCAGGAGAGTTGACTAGCAAGCTTTGAATCAGGCCTTCGCTGACTCCCAGTTCATTCATGTACAGCTTTTTCCACGGGTGCTGGGGATTCGAACTTACACACTCATGCTTACAGAGCACAAACTCTTATCCACTGAACCATCTCCCTAGATTCGAAATAATAATAATTTCCCTGTGAGGTTATTGGCTTATATAAGACAAACATATTCAGAGTGGGTAAATATCTAACTCAGAGTCCTACTGACTAGTATCTGAGTTTCCTGGGAAAGACAACAGCCAAGAGGTATTTAGAGCTGCACACATAGTGATGGGATTTTTATGGTGATTCTGTCATGCTTTGATTAAGGTACAGTTATCATTGCCTGCTCTCCATGTTCAGGCTCTATTGTGCTGATCTGTAAATTAAGTACCAAGTATGGAACTTGATGCCACGTGAAACCCACAGTAGAAGTCAGTTCGGGTCTACTTTGATCTTTTCTACATATTCAGCATTTACATCTTGATTCTCTCTCTCTCTCTCTCTCTCTCTCTCTCTCTCTCTCTCTCTCTCTCTCTCTCTCTCTCTCTCTCTCTCTCTCTCCCTCCTCACTAAAAATCCTATAATTGAAGGCTGGAGAGATGGCTCAGTGGTTAAGAGCACTGATTGCTCTTCCAGAGGTCCTGAGTTCAATTCCCAGCAATCACATGGTGGCTCACAACCATCTGTAATGGGATCCCAATGCCCTCTTCTGGCATGTCTGAAAACAGTGACAGTGTACTTGTACTCACATACTTGTACAAAATAAACAAATCCTTTAAAATTTTTTATCATTGTTTGAGAGCTGCATACATGCATATATTGTGCTTTGATCAAATTCACCCCCTGTGCAGTCCCCTCCCCTCTAGTTCCCCCCTCATCCACACCACCACTTTTCCTTACCAACATTATATACTATTTGTTTTTAGAACCCACTGCGTCCACTTAGTGCTGACTGTGTGTACACAGGTGTGGGATCATCTACTGAGGCACAGTAACCTATCAGGGTCATAACCCTGAAATAAAAGACTCTCACTCAGCAGCCATCTGTTACCAACAACTTCTCAAGTAGGGTCTATGAGCTCTCCCCATCCATGCTTGCACTTTGGCTGGCATGACTGCAGTCACGTCTTATGCATGCAGGGAGCAGAAACTGCACACATGTTGTTCAATGTTAACACTCATCCACAGTGGTGGATTCAGCACCTTCAGAGGCTATGACTCTCTATAGCCATTGCTCTTCACAGCAATGAAGAGCTGCTACCTTCTCTGATCAAGGCTGAAGGTAGCATTTGCCTATGGATATAAATAGATATTTGAAGGCAATTCGGTACCAGGTCAATTTAGCTAAATGACAGTATTCAGTTACCCCTAGGACCTATGACACCCCCCCCCCTTTGCTATGGAGTTTTGCCCGGGTATATATTAGAAAGAATGGGTTTCCTTCCGTAGATTAGACCTCACATTCAGTTAAAGAGCAACGGGTGATCCCCACAGTAGTAGTACCTCTACTGCACAAAGAGACATCTTGCCTGTCAGGTCGGTTTCACTATTCACAGGGTTCACAGCTCCACAAAGACCACTGATAGGGCCTCTCCTCCCCTAGCAACCTGCCTTACACTTTCTGAAACAATGTAAGCTAGCTGGCAGAGAGGAGCTTCCAGATCAGTTTCAGCTTGATTTGTCTATGCCGTGCAACGGAAGAAGCATGGTGTGTGGTGTCTTGAGCAACAGGGCCTTATCAGATATGTCTGGTGGAAAATCCAAAGGAATAGAAAGAGCCTGTATTGCGTTGGGGAGCATACTCTAGGGTCTTCTTGATCACTGAGTATAACACCCCTCAAACTGGAGTTTTGTTGAATGGTCCACAGTTCCTAGGAATGGCTTTTTCCAGCCTAGCGGGTAATCATTTCAACTTTAATTTATATATTTTTAATTTGGCTACAAGGTAGCAGGCTTCCACCTGGCTTCTTCACACCCCTTCATTTCGGTTCTCCTTCCTTAGCATATTGTCTCCCCTCTCCCCACCCCTTCCCTGTTTAAGTCTCTCTATTTCCAGTATTCCCGTCTCCACTTTTATATCTAGCAATTTTCACCCAAGTGCTCATTTTCACTTCTGTAGCTAGGGATAGGATTCCAGGCATCCCCTTATTGTGAATATTTTTCTAAGTCATTAAAATTCTTCTGGCGTGCCTTTTTATTTCTGGAGAGGCTTATATGGGTTTTAAAAAGTCAGATACAGAGAGACTGTGGCAACACACAAAAGACCTGCGTGGGTTCAAACCAGACAATCTCCCAGCACCGAGAAAGAAAGTGGACACAAAGTCCCACCCCTAACCAAGATGCTCTTTGCAATGGATTTTTTATGGGAAAAGGGAAAATCAGCTTCCACCAATAGAGTGTCACTAGGTGTTTCGACCTTATGTCCCTTGCCTAGGAGCAGTTGGCCAAAGCAAAACAGACTCCATGGCTTTTTCTGAGGGGTAGAGGGATTAGGTCCTACTTTTTCTGTTTTAGTATTTTTATCTTACTGGGTTTTTAAATTTTGTTTTGGTTTCCATTGTTTTGTTATATTTTGTTGAGAGAGAGAATAAAGTTGGGGAATTAAGAGGTAGGGAGAATCTAAGAGGACCTCGGGGAGGGGACACATGATCTAAATGTAGTGTCTGGAAAAAATTAAATTAAGAAAAGCAAAAGAAAACAAAACCACAACAAAATGTTAGCTCAAAAAACCCCATTCCTGGATACTTGGTTTGTGCCGCTCTCTTTGACATCAGAAGCCAAGTGTGTTTTTAAGAAACATGTGAGCCGCCAGGTGGTGGTGGCACATGCCTTTAATCCCAGCACTTGGGAGGCAGAGGCAAGGGGATTTCTGAGTTCAAGTCCAGCCTGGTCTACAGAGTGAGTTCCAGGACAACCAGGGCTATACAAAGAAACTCTGTCTCGAAAAAACCAAAGAAACATATGAGCCATTGTAAAGCTACCATTTCATAATGCCCAGAACCACCTAGGAGTAGCCTATATTTCTAACATCTCCAAACCTCAAAAGATACCAAATATGTGTGATGCTGTTCTCATTTTAGAGTAGGGAAAACTGAGTATAGGAATTTAAAGGGTGTGTAAGTCCCGGTATTAGTGCTAGAGATAGGGCAGAACAAAGGCCTGTTTGTCTCTCTTACCACTAATTTTCATGTATGAGACTATTTTCTTAGGATGGAGTTCTAGACGTAGGAGTTATAAATCAAAGAATATGCAACACTTTACATTATTTATCAGGAAACGTATAAAAGGCAAGACGCTTTTGGCAACTTCATCAAGCCCGAATCAAGAATCTTAAGGATTTAATTTGGTTCCAAAGTGCCTTTCAAAACTCGGTGCTCTAATCTTTGGCATGAAGGCCATATTCAAATTAGGGAAAAATGAGTTTCTTGTTTATGTAGATCATAAATCTCCTGCCAAGGCACAAATGTGAATCTAAGAGGTCTCAAATTACAGAGTGAGAGGCTAGAACTCACGGTACTACGTGCTGAGTCCTCTGCTTCTGGTGAGTTGTGACCCATCTTTGATGAGTAATTCAGACCTGAGCTTGTCAACAAGAAAAAGGGGACTCCCTCCAACTTGGTTTCAGGAACAGAGTTAGAAATTTTTTTTTGGACAGGATGTTCACATTCCTGTACAGAATATCACTTCTTGATAAGTGGAGAGGTATTTTTGTCAGGGAATCTGCTGGTCTGTGGAACTACCAATTTGATTAAAGCCTTAAATCTTTGATTAAAGATTTAAAACCCACTATTTTTGGTGTGTTTGCTATGAGTTAATTTTGGTTTAATGTCTCTACAGAACCAGTCTCCAGTGAGTAAAAAAAAAATCATACTCTGTGATATATTAGGTTTTAAAACTACTTTTATATTTTTGATAGGAAAGAATGTGGGTACTCTGGGGGGGACGTCTAGTGGTTAGAACTCAGTGTTTTGCCACCACATCATGGCCATATTTGATTCTCTGAAAGGGAAGTCTCTCTTCTGCTGAAGCTGAGGGCGAGAGAGAAAAAACTAACAGTAAGGATGCTTAAGAGAATGCTCCTCCCTAAAGTCATAGGCATGCAATACTTCCCACTGACTTACTGCTCAGGGATGTCCCAGAGACTCTGGAAAGACAAGCTGCTGGCCTTGCTCGTGATGCTCACTAGAACTCAAGGTTAGGACCTAGTTGCTGAAGACAACACACATTGGTTATAGGACACGGGGTATCAAGTTAGTACTATCCAGAAGGTTTTCTCCCTGCTGACTAGCTCTGATAGTACAAGGAGTTGCTAGGAGCAATTTTTCATCCAGGGAGGAAAATTTCATCAACAATCAGAGCCAGTTAAGAACCCAATGAGCTACAATAAAGACCAGATGATAAGCTATGCCTTTGAGTGTCATAGCGACATGAATAAGATAACATCTTGATTAATAAAAACCCTTTCTGATTAGATTTCAGCCCCACCCACCCACCCCCAACAACAACAAGAGAAAATATGTGCCTGCCAAATCATGGTGGGAGCTCACAAACCCCGAGGGTGAGCCTACCATTATGTTTTTCCTAAATAGACATAGTACAAAACTGCTTTCTAAATTCTTATTTCTAGACCGACAGACTAATGCAGACCTCATCAGAGAAGTTTCTTTGTGCAGGGGAAAGTAGTCAGTATAAGAAACACAAGGATGGTCAAAGTGCAGAGAGACTGTATTCAGTCACAAATGGGACAGCCATGGGATCCCACTCCTTTATTCTCGGGTAACACTGCCTCCTGGTGGGGATGATGGGGTAGCACAGGGGAGAGCATGCTAGGGGGAGAGCATTCCCTCATCATGCTGTGCCCTAGGAGAGGGCATGAGACCTGGGGAGCAGGGTTCTAGTCTTCTACGCAATGAAGTCATTCTCCCATGGTTCTGGAGAAAGGCAAAGTTTCATCTTCATGCACATAAAAAGATTAGCCTCTTACCTCCTAACGAGAGCTTTCTGTCTGCTCTTATCTTTTTTTTTTAAATATTTTTATTTTCTATATTCTTTGATTGAAGGCATAACAAGATAATGGTCAACAGTGGGAGTGTAAGTAGGTAGACCACAGATAACATGTGCTTGGTTGAGCTGTTATGAAGCTGCTAGTTAAAGACTTCAAAAGAAGACATTTAACATAAATGCAGGTTTCTCTTCAGTAGCACCCATCTTCTTGGTACAGGTTTTCAAAAGTCTGTGTTGCAATTAACCAACATGGGAGGTTTTCAGACAAACATAATAATCCAAGAAAGGACAAGCAAGCTGCCAGACTACACAAAGGATTAGTCATAACGCTTACTGTGGCATCTAAGAAGAGTAAGGAAGGTATGAAGGAGCTGGAAAATGAGGAAATGTGGACTAGCCACTGATTGCAAATCATCAGTATAGGCTAAGGAATACTGTGATAAAAGATATTAAGTCCTGATTCCTAAACGCAGTCTATGTTACCTTATGTGACTAAGCAGGCTTTACAGGAGTAATTTATGATCTCAAGGTGAAGGATTGTCTTGCATTATCTGTGTGGTCCTCATGGCATCCTGATGATTCTTAGGAAGGATGCAGAGGATCAGAGTCATAGATTAGACTATGACATGATTAGAATAGCAGAAAGTAGAATGATGTGCTCTAAAGTTGGAGCCAGAAGTCATGGGATTCGGGTGGCCATGAGAAACTGAAAACAACAACCAAGGACTCTCTTCTCAGAACCTCTGGAAGGAACCATATCTTACTGTCACCTTAACTTGAGCTGATTTTAAACTTCTGACCCCCAGGACTGTGGGAAAACACATTGTGTTGTTTCTGCTGTGAGATTTGAAATATCGGTAATAGAAACTACCATGGCCCCAGTCAGATTGGGAGTTTATTGGAGTTGAGATAGCAACCCGGGGGAATGAGCTCAAAAGCAGGGCGAGTGTGGTCCTAAAGGAGAGTGATTCTAGTGTCTGTTTAGAGTGCAATGGTTCAGTTTCAAAAACAGCCTGACTAGATTTGGAGTCTCCTAGGAGACACACCTCTGGGTGTGTCTGAGAGGATGTTTTCATGGAGGTTTAACTGAGGAGGAAAAACTCATTTTGAATGTGGATAGTACCATCCCACAGAACAAAAGGGGTTGGGGAGGAGGAAAACAGCTGAGTGCCAGCATTCATTCATCCTAGTCCTTTCTGACTGGATACAATGAGACCAGCCACTCACTACCAGATCTTCCCTGCTATGACTGACTGTATTAGCTAAAAATCATGTGTCAATATAAACCTTTGCTTCTGTTTCTTTTCTCAGTTAATTTATTATAGCAACAGCAGTAACTGAAAAGGCCAAGACTGTGGGATATCTACATGAGGCAGGACGTGGCCACAGTCATTGGAGGAGAAGGGCCTTAGAGGTCAGAGGTCAGAAGGACCATTGAAAGGGGTTATGAAAACCTCAAGAGTCATCATAGATATGGCACTAGAAAAAGCGACACTAACCCTGGACATAAAGTCTTCAGGAACAAAGGTGACCATGGATGACCATGACACAAAGGCACAGCAAATGATGTAGTGTGATGCTAACAGCTTAACAACTGGAAGAGCAGAGAGAAGATGGTGAGAGCAGCTTGGAAGAACAAAGATATTTCCCAACCCCAGGCTATTGTATGAGTCCTATGGTAGGTAGAACAGTCAATACTTGAGAGGGCTAGATGAGAACCTGTGCCCCATGGCAGCCTAGAGTTGAGATTATAGAGTAAGAAAGCGCTGGTAAAGCATGTGAGAGAGTTTCTTGATGACTAATCTTGCGCTCCCAGTGACCTGCAAGAAGGGGTTTGCTTGGGATATGAGTGAGAGGTGAAGGCACTGAGCTGCATGTAGTGAGAATTTGAAAGATGAAGGAGGGTCTGGGCTTGGCATAGCTTCCCAATGGAGAACTGATAGGAAAATATATTCCAGTGGTTTCACTTTACACAAGTGGAGGAATACTAGCTGATAGTAGAAGATGGTAGAGATTGCTATATTATAGTCACCAAGAAGGTTCTAGAACCTTCTACCATGGCAACAAAAGAGGAAAGGTGCCGTGTTGTAAACAAGCTTTGAGAATGACATATCTTGGTAGAAGTGGGCATTTGAAAACAGCAATCTGATTTTATATAGTAGAGAAAAATACCTCTTGTTCTGACTTGTTCTCAGACATCAACTTTGTCAGGTATCCATTCCCCAGACTCCAAAAAGATTATCAGACCTCCAACAGCCATCCTGCAGGCCAGATAATAAACTTGTGTGTTATCTTTCAAAACCCTTATCTGGCCAACACTAGAAAAATTTAAGAACAGAGAATCTATCTTGTGACCAAGAAGCTCTACTTCAGTCCTGTCAGTTTGGCACTTGGGAGTTATGTTCAATACACTTATGAAACAGCAATTTTATTTATAAATGAAGAGGGGCAGTGTAAGAGTGGATCATGGGGGAGACCACTCTAATAATTTATAGAGATGCTTGGGTTAAAATAAAAAAAACCTGCACATGAGACCAACTTTTTAAAGAATGAGTTTCAAAGAATGTTTGGCACTCAGAGCAGACTCAGGAAGAAAAGGAATGCCAAAGGGCCTTGAGCTGCTGGGTGATGTCACAAGAGTGAGGTGGAGAAAAAAAAGTCTGTGGACATTGGAGAGTCTAAGGGGTAAGACTGAAAAGTCACCTTGCCTTTTGCATTATTGCCTACTATTCACTAGTAAAAAGTCTTTTACAACAACTGATGAGAACTCATGATTTTTAAAATTGTCTTCAAGAGGTCATTAGGGGATTTAAGGTGGTTTTACCACCATGTTATGGGTCTGATGTGATACACTAGCCTGCAAGACTATTTTTCATTCAGAGTGGTGTATCATAAACCAAGAATTGTTGGGGAAAGCAATTGCCCCTTGAGGTCTGAAGACATTTGTCCATAATTGAAACATCAAGCATTTTTCTCTGCAACACCAGTAGGGTCTTTGGCAAGCAGAAATCAATGCAATCTGATAACTGAAGGACACAGGAAGGAGACCATGAAGGGTTCCTAGAAATGAACATTCTCATCTGGGGAGGTGTTTAGTTTCTGGTCCCAGTCCTCAGAATATAACAACTACTCTGCTGTCTCTCTCATGAACTTGGTAAGCCAAGTTTTACTATCATCTTTGTAAAATTAGACTCTAAAGAGTCTCTTCAAATTCTAACATTCAGTGATCTAAAGCAAAACTCCTGATAATCCCAGATTATAATGCACATCTTTAAAGTAAGCGGATTTTGACACTAAATTACCTATCTCATAGGTCCCCCTCTGAGTGGAAATAATTACGTAGGCACCTGACTCATCCTCCCATCATCCTTGAAGATTCATAGGATAACAGGCAACCTGTTGGGATAACTCTGACACCTTTGCTGAGTAGAGCATAGTTTTGCAATTAGAATATTTGAAAGTACTCTAGTGGAATAGTTTGAGAATGACTGAGAAACTGGCTTTGTTCTAGTTTATAATCTCATCTTTGGTCAGCAGTAGCCAGATTGAAAAATATGTACCAAGTATAATTCATCTCAGGCATTGCAATTGATTTCTTCCAACATAAGTACTGGGTTTCTAAGATCAACAATTTACACTATAAGGAAACACAGTGTAAGAAAACCTAGGACTCATGTAAATCCACATCAAAACCTATATTGTGTGACCTGTAGCTCCCAGGATATTCACTAAATAGCTAGCTTGCAAGTGACTGCTCTCTTGGCTTAAGTAATTATGAGAATACTTGGGGGGAAGGGGGCTGATAGTGAAGATGGACACAGGAAAAAGATGCACAGGATTGGGCAGTAGTATAGAAACCATGGTCAGCACACCTGTAGGACTGAATACTGGTCATACACATCTATACAGAGAGATGAAAGAGGACCAAGGGGGACGGACCTCTTGTATTTCTCTGTTCACCTAAGTCAGTCGAATTCTTTGGCTTTACCCAAGAGGAGTAAGCACATTAGGGGAACATAGTAAGCATCCTAAAGCCATTGCTTGGTTTTCATACAGTTTCTGTGTCTGGTGAATTAATAATTTTATAGTCCATTCCTGAACAAGGGGCTGTTTCTTTCGACCAGTTTACAGAGGTGGTGGGGTTTGTTTGGTTTGGAACACAAAGGATTTGTTCTTTCAACACAAAAAGAAGATTGCTAAGGCCACTTCCTCTATATTCCACTCCTGGCTTCAATTGGGCTGCAGGTCACAGCTACCAAAGACATCAGTCACCTAGATTTGAGGCATGGACACAAACACACACACACACACACACACACACACACACACGCACACGCACACGCACACGCGCACACACACACACGCACAGAGAGAGAGAGAGAGAGAGAGAGAGAGAGAGAGAGAGAGAAGATATATGGTTGAAAACTGGATATATTTTCTCTAACTTGAGCAGGTCTCTAAACTACTAAAGATCCCTATTCTAGAAGATGACATAAAGACAAGGATTGGGGATAGGAAATGCTAATTTCCTGATATAGAACAATACCCATTTGATTTCCTCCCTGTTCCCACTCCTCATCTTTCTCCCAGAGCAGGTTGAGAGGGGCTGGGTGGAAAGACTTTTCCATAGCCTTTATCAAGAATACCTATTTTGGGAAGCCAGACCAAATAAAGCTAGATTACCTGGCCCTCTGTGACTTTTGTGAATTTCCAGTTTCACTTGGCTTCACATCCCATACCAACAGTACTCCCTAAATGGCTGCCACAGGCCCATGCCAGTCCCCAGTTGGATGTGACTTATAACTTGAAGACAAGTCTTGACATCAACTCTTGGCCATTCCAGACATTAAAAAAAATGTGCCAAGGGCCACACTGAGGTGATTTTCAGTATACCCCATTCCCAGCAGAGTGAAGAGCCAAGCTGGCCTGTGGACCAGGTCTTTGCCCATCCCTTCCCAAGTTTCTTTCTTCCCTTCTCTGCAGACAGCCATTTGGACTCTGATTCACAGGGTTCTATTCAACCATATCTTGTCCCCAGGAGTGCCACCATTTCACCCTGCCATTGCTTTATTTGAAAACACAGCTCCTTTGGAGCTGATCACAGCTAGGTTTTTGTTGGATTGTTCAGATCAGGACTCCATAAAGTGATTGATACCCAGCACTGTTACTGTAACAGCCACCACATCGACTTATCATCTCATAAATGGTTTATGTATCAAAGATACCTCTCCCCAACTATCTCTAGGGCTCCAGCTCAGCTTGGTTCTCCACTGTTGATTCTGCTATGTGTATATTCGTTTGTTCATACATTTGGACCTGAACGTGCTGTGCATATTCCAGGATTGGTCCCTTTGTTTCTGCAGCTGGCTACATCTTCACTCTTAACCCCGACACTTTCATGTTCTGACCTCTATGGCAACATCTTCTTTCCTGTGGTTAGGTTGAGTTTTTAATCTTTTCAATGTAGCCTCTATTTTATTTCTATCAGTCCACTTCTGAAACCTCTTGAACCCTACTGTAGCCTCTTTAACATGTGCTCATTCTGTAACTCATATCTATGCATATAAATACATACATTTTTGCTCTATGATGTGAGACATGAAAGTTAATATTAGTAATTAGGATTGGAACAAAAGAGCCTATATCACCTCTGTTAGATTGCCAAAGTAGGAGGTATTATCTTGCAAATTGCTGCTATTCAAACAGCTAAACCTTATGAATTTATTATTATTCAATGAATTCTGACATTGTGGAAAGACATAAATGTTTCCAGCATAGTGTGCACACAACACCAATTAAAATGAGTATCAGTAAACATTGGATGACTGTGGCATTTGCAACTTTTTGGAAAAAGTCAAACTTAAGGCAAACTCATCTCATTCCAGGAAGTAAGACAGATTCTGTGAGTGAGTAAGTGAGTGAGTGAGTGAGTGGGTGAGTGAGTGACTCTGTGTGTGTGTGTGTGTGTGTGTGTGTGTGTGTGTGTGTGTGTGTGTGTGTGAGAGAGAGAGAGAGAGAGAGAGAGAGAGAGAGAGAGAGAGAAAGATGTGCATGCTATGTACTCATGTCTACAGAACATACCCATACACTTGTGTGAAGAGACTAGAGAAGGATACTGCATAACCCTTTCTGCCACTGCTTTATTATTACTGAACTTGGAGTTCATCCAGTTTTGGTTAGGATACTCCAAGCAGTACTGGCTCTCGGCCAACCTCTGGTGCAGGGATAACAGGTATGTACAGTATTTTTACATGAGTGTGGAAATCTAAACCTAGTTCTTCCTACTTACAAAGCAAGGGCTCTGACCCACTTAACCATCTCCCAAGCCCTAGAGATATATTTTTATGGTTTATAGAGCCTTGGGTTTTCAAGCAAAGCACTTGTCCTGAGATCCCTTTGAAAACTCAACATCCACTATATTATCTCATTTGTTTGGTTCACACCATAGTCAACTGAGCTAAGCACTATCATTAAATGAGAGAATTCAATACCATAATTCCATCAGTCCCATGAAGATATCCAACAGCATCATCTTTTTCTCAGAATACCAAAGACTTAATCTGATCTTCATTGACAGTTCTCTGTTCCCTTACATACTCTGTCTGTCTTTACCACAAGTCCTAGCTGAACAAAATCTTGAATGAGTAAACATGTTATATCTTCAAATCTAGGGGTTTAAGACACTAAAAAGTTTAAAATTATCTGTGCTATTTTCTTAGCTGCCGGTGTTTCTTAGGATTTGATTTACTACACATGATCAAACGCCAATAACTTAAACAAAGCAGAATAGTTTTTCCCTCATTATAGAGGTCAAGTATGGGACTCCATGATATGGCTCTCACTGATTCTTTCTGTCCTTTGGCTTTTCCTGGAGTGCTTTGCACTCACAGGAGTCTGTTGTCCAAGATGGCTGCCCCACCTCTAGTCTATGCATGTATATTCTGTTCAGCAGGGAAGAGAAAAAACGAAGAGGAAATGCTCCATTTAGGATAATTTACATAAATTTAACAACAACAATAAAAGTTCTACGGAAGTTCCACTGAACAGAATTTGGTCATGCAACCACATATTTGTCTACAAAAGACTGTGTGTGTGTGTATGTGTGTGTGTGTCTGTGTGTGTGAAATGGAAGTTCCTTCTGGTGTGTCATTTTCAGGTTACAATAGGTTTTCCTCAGCCCTTCTGACTTCCTCATGATATAGCATTCTGTAAATGTCACCCCTGAAGCAGCTGCTTTGAAATCCTGATGCTCCTTCCTCATTGCATCATTAGCATCTGCAAGCATGTTTCCTGTGTGATCTCTGGTACTGACCTTGGATTCAGTTCCTGAACCGTTTATGTCTTACTAATTTCCCTCAGGCATGATGGAAGACATTTTCTTTTCAGACACTGAAGTAGTAAGGAGGAAAAGCCCTTCGGACAGTCCATTAACAGGAATGTTACTGAACTTTCTGATGCATGAAGTAAGGGATTGGGTGTTGGTGACACAGTGACAGAAGGCCCAATCTTCTGGAACAGGGACAAGTACAATATGAGAGGCCCACGCAGAGCTGCAGGGCAGTTGTGGCTGAGGTACCAGGATTGTCAGGGCAGGTGAAGATGGAGGAGCAGGTCATCTTGGAAGAGCTTAGCCTGAGGGGAGCTTAAAGGGACTTCCTTCTTGCTAGAAGTAGAGAAAGAAAAGAGTACGCTATGTTCACACAAGTACATGATATTTGAGATGACCACAAAGGCAGGAAATAAAATTAGAGAGGCAGATACCAACTCAAAAAGCATCCTAGTTTGCAATATGAGAGTGATTCTGCTTTAGACAGAGACAGTGGCAACCACTGACACCATTCTACCTATGAAACAATTAAACTTGGGGCTCTAGATAGAGCACCATGGCAGTATGTGGAAGGAAAACTTCAGAAGGGGTAAAAATAAAGAAAAAGAGCTCATTTATAATTGCCTGGCATTCTATGCAGAACGTCTGCCAACTGTGGACACTGTTGGTGCTATGACAGGAGGCACAGAAGGGCAGGCCAAACATAGGATGGTGACACTATCCCATGATTCTATAGGATCATGATAGACACATGTCACTACAAATTTAGTCCAACTCACAAAATGCATAAACACAAAGAACAAACTGATGTGGGCTTTGGGCAATTGTATGTGTCAATGAAGATCAATCATTTATATTAAATGTAGCACTCTGGGGTTTGGGTAATTACACTATTAATGAGACAGACTATACACAGACTGGATAAGGACATTTAGGAGATTTTTCTGTGAACTCTGAACTTCATATATATGCATATTCATATAAATGTATATTCATATATTAATATATTTCATCTCTATGTGAAATTAGAAAGCAGAAAGCAATCTGAGGGGCATGGGGACAGACTGAACTAGAGAAGAGAGATGGAGAAGAAGGGATATTCATTGTCAAAAAAATCAAACCAGGAGGTTGGAGTTTGGTAGACAGAAGAAGGAGTGAAGGGAAATTTATGGTGAAACTTGGTTGTCTAACACACACCTGAGGAGATGGAGATGGATAGATAGATAGATAGATAGATAGATAGATAGATAGATATGTATATACACACATAGAATATCCTATAAGAAGCAAATTTTTGGAGGAAAGTTAGTGGAGAAGGACAATGGAAATTCTAGGAGTGAGGTCAGGCAAACAGTTGATGTCATAGACTGAAACTCCAGTGCCAGGTCTTGCCTGGAAGACGAAGGTGGCAACTGTAAGTGTGAGTCAGAGTTTAAATCATGATCGTGTGTGTGCTAAATCACACAGCTAGAACTATCAAAGTGAGGAGAGCAGCCATGGAGAGACAGAGCATGTAAGAGACTTTCAGAAAAGCTGGGTGGGTTTGGGGTGGGGGACATGTGGTCCAGGAGGTCTAGAGAGATGGGCTCAGCAGTAAAGAGCACTTGCTGCTCTTGTAGAGGACCAGAGTTTGGTCCTCAGAACCCATATCTGGTATCTGACAACTGCCTGTATCTCCAGCTACAGAATATTTGATGAACTTTTGTAGCCTCCACAGGCACCAGCACATGCACACAATTTAAAAATAAAGTAAATCTCATTTAAAAAGAAAAAGAAAAGTAGGTAGATAACGGTGCAAGGTAGAAAGACATCATAGAACCTAGAGGCTGGGGCAGCTCAATAGAGAGCCCACAGTTGGAGTTGGTAAAACAGCAGGTCTCTGATGATGAAGCCTGGAAACTACGTTTAGGATCTAAATTGGGGTGTTATCAGAGACCCCACAGACGGTTATATCAGAACAGTGGAAAGTGATCTGGTTCCAAGTGGGATATGAAGTAGAGATGCTGGGTTTAAATAGCTATTTAGAGTGTGGGTGCTCAGTATAGTGGACTTTTGGGCTGATCCTATCAGTTTCAGAATGCAAAGGAAGAGTTTTTGTTGGTTTTGTGTTTGCTACTAGAGTTATTTCTATGTTCTTTCCTAGCTATAATAGGAAAGCCAACAAATACCCAAGCTAACTGCACATTTCCTAGCAAAGTGAGGGACAGAAAATCTTCACTATTTTCAATGGTCATTAATTTTATTTTATGTACACTGGCATTTTGCTGGCATATGTGTCTGTGGGAGGGTGTCAGATCCCCTGGAACTGGAGTGGCAGGCAACTGTGAACTTTCATGAGGGTGCTGGGAATTGAACCTGGGTCTTCTGGAAGAGCAGACAGTACTCTTAACCTCTAAGCAATTCCTCCATCCTGGAAGGGAGTCTTTCACAACTTGGGAATGATGTTGAATGATGTCTTTGGAATTGTCGGGGGTAAAGAATGGTAAGGGAGATGGGGTGGCTAACCAAGATCCACTTTTTCAAAAGGGAAACAGAAACTTGATAAAACTGTCTGTGAGGCTGGAGTCCTGTTTTGGTACCCTAAGTCTGGAGCTGAATGTTCCTCACCAGTGTCTTGCTATCTTAATCTTCCAAGTGTCTTCCCACAGACACACTTGAATTCTGTCTAATCACAGCACACATTGGGGCATTGTGTAGCCTCCTCCATATCTTACCCATTGTCTACAACTCTCATTACCATCTATGTTTGCATCCAGGTACTTTGTTCTTTCTGCCCAATTGAAATGTTCTCTATATTCCTCATACAGCCTCAACCCTCTCACCACTGACTGCCCAAAAATGAGTTAAGAACTCCTGACATTGGCCCACAGGAACTGAAACCTCATGCCACTGGCGATGTGAATGAACTCTAAAGCCTCCTGTTCCCTTAGTAAGAAGACTCTCCATCTATTCAGCAATTTTAACTTCAGCCTTAAGAGAAACCCACAGCAAGAACAACCTAGCTGACATCATTCTAAGTGTCTGACTACAGAAATGTAAATAAGTGAATGTTACTTTTAAGTGTTGTGTTCTGAGACACTTGATGCGCATCAGTACACAATTAATACAGGCCCCTCCCCCACCTTATCCCACATGCCTCTGAAGGAGGGATGCTGATTTAACAAGCATTGAGCTATGCTTACTAGAATGGGTCCCAGGCAAACAGCCAGCAAACAGTAGCTGCCTCCATGCCATGAGCTATGAACTGTTTTAGGAGCCAAGGGCACATTGATGAACAAGACAGTACCCTGACATTCCAACAGGAGGACAAACACACTCCTGATGTCCATAAGATATATCCAGAATATAAAATACTCTGTGTAGAGATGATCAGGGCAAAACAATGGCTAGAATGAACAAAGACCTCATAGCAGCAATGATGGCTGAATTCTGATCAGAATGTACAGTGGAGACTGGCCTGCTTACAGAAGGGCATCAGGGATGTGTGTTTTAGGCATGGAAGGATGCCAATGATGAACAAGCAGGATAGTGAAAGAAGGTGGGTCACAAAGTCATGTGTCCCTGTTTTCTTCCTATAATGGCTGAGTCAGTGGAACCTAAACCTGCATCGTTGGTCTGACTTCAATATCCACTCTCTTCCTCTTCACACAGGACCAGTCAAGTCTGAAATGGAAAGTGACAGGTGTCTAAGCTTTTCCAGAATGCTTCATTGTGGAGAAACTCAGCCTCAGAATAAATCATAATAAAACACTGTGTAGATTTTCATTTTTCCTTACTCTCTTAGAATAAAGCATGCTTGAGGAACAGAGAGACTTCAGCACTACATTTTTTAAATGTTTTCAAAACTCAGCTCCGGTGCTCACAGGCAGACCACTCTGTGCAGTGGGGAGGCATATGACTGGAGAAATGTGGGAATCCAATGGGCGGTGTCAACTTGGAGCAGAGGACACAGAGAAGAACAAGAGACCACGGTCTTATTGCCTCTTTGCTCTCCTGGCTGCTCCCAAGAGAACTTCCACAGGGCATCCCTGGGCTTCTGCTCTCATACGCATGTGTTCTCTGTTACCCTTATGTTCTCAGGAGTTTGGTGTGACCATGAAACAACTACTGCAATAAGTCTCCCAGCTTCCTATATACTCCCCTCTAGACGGAGCAATGCTGATCTTATCAAACATTGAATGATGCTTACTTATGAATGTGTCCTGAAGAGGAATTTTTAATCCAGCAACACGACTGCTCCAAATGGAATACAGACACACCCTTAGTACACACCTTTAATCCCAAACAATGTAGGTAAGGCTAATTTGTAGAAGGAAGCAGCCATTTTTGAAAGGGATGTCTATCTAATTGAGGGACAGAGATAGTAAAGAATCAGAGAAAGATCTGACAGAATGAGTCAGAGATAAGATATGCTCATTTCTCATGAGAACAGACAGGAAAGAACATCTACTTAAGAGCAGTAGAGCAGTGGAAAGAGAGACAGAGGCGGGAGGGAGAGTGAGTGCTGTTCAGTCAGTGCAGTTGAGTCGGTGAGTGGAGAGTCGGAGCAGTCCAGTGGAGTCCAGGAAGGTTCAGTTTATGTAGTTCAGAGTCAGTTTCTACATGGACAATTTTAGAGAGACAGGTTATAACATGCTAGACACAGGCGAAGCCAGAGCAAGCCAGAGAATAAGAAGGGGCCAGAAGATTAGAACAAACTGCCAGACTTAAGTTTGATGCCAAGCAGAACAATTCTCTCAGAAGCTGAGAGAAGCCAGATTAAATCGGTCAGTTTGGAGAGGAGTTTGAGCCAGAACAGCTGAGTTGAACAATCCAGCCGGAATTCAGAAAGGACCAGAAGGGTCAGCAGCGAGTCTCTGAGACAACAATTGCATCTGGTGGAATGAAAGTTACTAATACAGTGTCTCTCTTTGGTGCAGTGTCGAGTTCTTTTGAGGAGACATGACATAAGCAACCCCATTCACAACTTCTCAGGTGTTCACAAGGAAAGTGAAAGGAAGCCAATTTCCTTTTAGGGTAGAAGAGTCTGGGGTGAGGGTGGCTAAGTAAACTAAAGCAGGATATTCTAAATTCGATAACGTCAAGAAGTTTTTTTGCGTGTCAGGTAATAATAGGAAGCAAAAGTGGAGAAGTAATTGCTGGGCTCCCATTAACCACACAGGATCTACTCCTGAGTCTGAAGGGCAGGATCAGAGCACTCTTGCTCGGCATGAATCAGATAGAAGAAAAATAGCATTGAATTCCTGAAAGGGTGATAGGTGGGTGGCAGAGCTACAGATGAAATGAGGCGTGATAAGTCTCCTGTGATCTCTGCCTTCCACACCGTTCTGGGGCAGAAAGTCAGACAGCTTCACAGATTAGAAATAGGATAAGAATTACTTTGGGAAGAGTTATCAGAGAAAAAGCTAGCTCCCCACCAAACTTCTAAGCCATACGAACATGGGTGGATTTTTAAAACCCAACATTAAAAAAAAAAATCCTGAAAATGAATCAACCTATTCAAATGAGTTGGAATTCTCTGCTTAAAGAAAGCAAAGGTCTTGTGGAGAGTCTTTCGTGGCAGTGGTTTGACCCCTGTTTTCTTTGAAATGCTTTCCTCTGTATGGGAATCTGCTCTCACAAGGGGATTCTGATTAAATTTGGTGCAGGTCAAAACCTGTATCCCTTTTATCTGATGATAAAGGAGGAAGAGAGCAGAAAAAAACAAGAAGGGGAAATGTTAGAAGACAAGAATTGAGCCTCTGTTGTACATGACAGACATCTGTGTAATATCGAGTGAATGCTAATGAAAACTAGCCACCTAAAAAAAAATCAAGAATACACAAAAGAGAAAGTTGAGGTAGCATCCATTTACAATTGCAGCTTTGACTTTTCTATTTGTGTTTCTTCTTATTCCCCATCTCCAACACAACTCTAAGGTCCCTTTATTTATTCATACACAGCTAAATGATGATAAATACCACTCTATTTGAAGAGGTACATTTTCTAAAACTCCCCAGGTTATAGTGACATGAGATCTGAGGACCACTGAATCCTCACATCTACCACTCACTAGACCTACTGAAGAAGAACCACGGTGGATAAGTGTGTTTGTTCACCCAGACTCTGTGGTGGTTTGAATGAGACGCTCCCCTTATTCTAGGGCATTGGAATACTCAGTCCCCAGTTGGTGGCTGTTTGGAGAGGCTTAAGATGTATGGCCTTACTGGAATGACTGTTACTAGAGACAGCCTTCAGGATTTCAAAAGCCTTGTGCCATTTCCAGTGTTCTCTTTCTGCTTGGCCCTTGTGATTTGAGATCAACGCACTCAGTTCCCAGCCCTAGCCACAGTGTCTTCCACCAGTTGACACCATTATCGACCCTAACCTCCTGGAACTGGGAGCACAAAATAAAGCCTTTCTTCCAAAACTGACTCACTGTTTTATCATAGCAACAGAAAAGCAACTAAGACAGATTCTATAACAAATACAACACATAAAGACATTTTGGTCAACCGTGGCTGTGCATACAAAATGTCCATACAAAATGGTCCATACAAAATGGACTCAGAACAGGATAGTATTGAATGACATCACAGATATCTTACTGTGTGCACTTAGACTTTTAGGAATTTCACACAAAGATGAAAATTACCTGATGAAACATCTCTCATGGGATGTCTCCATGAGTAAATGACAAATGACTTAGACCATTAACTTGATGGCTTATAAACAATAGGGTTGTTTCTCACAATTCTAGAGAAGTGGGAAGTCCAAGGCTAATGCAAACATGGACTCCAAATATGGTTCATAGATGGTGTCCTCTAGCTATGTTCTTATACAGCAGAAGGAACAAGGCAGCTTTCTGGGACCACTTTCATGAGGGCCTAACCCCACTAATAAGGGTTCTATTCTGGTGACTAAATCACCTTCCCAAAGACTTTAACTCCTGATGCCATTACCTTATCTTTTAACATTTTAACATAAGAATTTAGGAGGATGAAGGAGCATAAATGTTCAGGCCATAGCAACTGAATGGGGAAATTCATCTTCTGAAATTTTTTTTCCTCATGCCCTTCTGATGTGCACAAAGCCTTGCATTTGCCTGCCTGTGATATGATGGTCCACAAACAGGTGCCCAGATAGGATGAGATGTAACTGACAGGGCTAGAGAAAGGAGAAGTTCAAATGCGGTAAACAAGGCTTTACTGGAGGACAGACGGAGGTACACATCTTTCAAGATCTAAGAGTGGTAAGAAACAGAGGGGGACCCGTGACACAAGGTAATGCTCAGATAGCTTATGTACCCTCCGGGGACTGTGGGATCTTGAGCATTCTTAACAGTTACTTGAAAGAATAAGCAAGGCATCTCTCCACAAGATGGAATGTGTCTTCAGAAGGCTGAAGGGACACATCAGGGGGCACAATTCAGATGGGCTGTTTATAAGCTGTCAGGGTTAGAAAGAACCTAGGAAAGACTTTTAGAAAACTATTTTGACAGAAAGAACAATGGGAAGATGGAAGGTCTCTTCACCACCATTAAGAGTAAAATAGCGGAGAAAATTGCTTTCAAGAAGCACCTTAGAGCAAGTCAGGTTGGGCTGGAGGAGGAGGCTGCTTTTAAAAGCTAAGCCAGAGCAAACACTATAGGAAAGAGGCCGCCCTGGAACAGAAGACTGGAACAAACACAATCTGTCTACGGCATGGTAGGCAGAACCTAGAACTGGGTACCAAGGGGAAGCTGAAAGCCAGAATGATGCCAGCCCAGGCCCAGCTGGGACTTTGGACTGTCTGTGCTTTGGCTTAGTTCCCCTAGGTCAAGCAGAACTATCTGGGCCTGCTGGATGTCTTGCCATTGGCTATATGAAGGACTCTAAAGCAGCTTCCAGAAGCAGGAGAGATTGAAGCTCTTTTATAAACACACACACACACACACACACACACACACATTAATAATGGCCCCAAGTACAAAATGGTACTCAGTTAAAATATACCAAGGAGAAGCCATAAAATGTTTTCTTTAAGTGCACAGACTAACATTTCTCATAGTTACACATGTAGAGGAAATGCACAGTGTCGGTTTGGTGCTGCATGCCATTCCTGACTTCCACCACAGGGCTGAAAACACATCCCCTGCAGATACGGATGTGTTGCTAAGCATTGTACAGATATTTAGTTTAGGTTCTCCCTAAGCACGCCTTTCAGAATACAGCAGCTGGAGGCTCAGGGCAGCTATAGTCAAAGATCTGAACAGCTTACTCACAAGGCTGCCAAGGGGGTCTGGCTCGGGATCTCTCTGCCAATAAGATGATACAGCCTTTTCACATTATTAAAATGTTGTAAAAGATGCCCTTATTCTTATACTTGTTTTATTCTAGCATTTAAGATATTTTTAAAAAATTAAATCTTAGAAGTGTAAAAGGTTACACAGATATGCATTAGAAATCCTCCTGCAGAGGGGCTGGGGACATAACTCAGTCTGTAGAGTACTTGCCAGGAGGTTATGAGGAAGGAAAGAAAATAATGCTTTTAACCTAATATGGCAGTATACACCTGTGAGCCCAGCACACAGAAAGCTGGGGCAGGAGAATCAGGAGTTTAAGGCCATTCTTAGCTACTTAGTAAGTTAAAGTCTGCCCAGACCTCAGGAGACCTTATTTACAGAAACAAACAATAAACAATTGTCAGGGCCAGTAAGATGGCTACCAAGTCTGATGAACTGAGTTTAATCCTCAGAACACACCTGGGAGAAGAACTGACTCCCAAATGTTGTCTCCTGACATGCATGCTGTAACATGTATATGCTGTGCTATACATGTGCCAGTGCATACATGCAGACACACCCACAATCAATCAATAAACCTGTCAGAGGCTGAGCTAACTTAACTTCTGACAACAATATGAGAGGTACCTATTTCCCTGTATCTAACCAATATTCACCACAGTTATTTAAAAGTCATTGCCAATTTGAAAAGTGAAAAATGTTATTTCACTTTGTGTCACATTCCTTTGATTAATCATTTTTATCTATTTATATATTTTTATCATGAATTAAATATTCATAGTGACTTATGCGATGCTTTTTGATAGAGGTGTTAAGATTTTATTAATGGGTAGATTTGTTTCAAAAGGCATTATATATATGTAAATATATTATATATGCTATATATAATATGTTATACAATACATATATCCCCAAAGTATTATATATAATACTCCTAAAATGTAAACTCTTCTTATGCCGCACATGTTACTTCGTCCACCTTAGATGTTACAATGTTTTTCCTAGTTTGTCTAACTTTGCTTATGTTGAATTATTTTCTTGTGTTTGGAGACCTGAAAGTTTTCTGGTGTTCATCTAATCAAGTCTATCCATTTTTCTTTCTCTTCCAGATTTTTCCATCTGGTGCTAAGCTTTAAAAGACCCTCTTCTACTGTGAGACTATTGAAATACTGACCAGTGTGTTCCAGAATTGTTAGGATTCTTAATGCAGCTGGACTTTATCTTAGGATGGAATGTAAGGGGGGAATGTAAATGTCTACCTCAAATACCTGACTAGTCACACCAGTCTTTATCAAGTATACTATGTACCCTTGTTTAAAAGCCATTTATCATGTAGCCGTAGTGGAATCATAACTATATCCCAGGACATAGTTCCTTTGTGAATTATACTTACACACCAGGAACACCACAAAGTGCTTTTCAGATATTAACTAATTTTATCCCCACCTGTGACTTTTATAGAGTAAGAGAATGGGACAAAGACATTCAAAGAGTTATGCTAGCTTGCTTTTAGGAGGTAGAAAGCCAGGAATATTATATTTTGAGTATAAAATGTCCCCCACACAGAATCACCAATTTGGAAGGTTCTGAAAATGTTAGGGGGTCTTGCTGGAAGAAGTAATGGATGCATGCCTCCAAAGGTTGCTTCCTGTTCTCAGTTCCCCCTATGCTCTGTTTCCTGTTCACCAGGAGGCGAACAGCCTCTTCCTCCTCCACACGGTTCCATCATGATGCTCTGCTTCCCCCTGGGGACCCCAAGGGAACAGAGCCAACGATGATGGACTGAAGTCTCTGAGTTTGCTAAAATAAATCTTTCCTTCCTTTAAATTGTTCTTGTTGGGAATTCTGCCAAGCAATGACAAAGCTGATTGTGTAACTCTGCTCAGCTAGCTCCGGAGTCCAAATTCTTTAAAGACCAGTTTCTTGAAATTGTTATAGACCACTCAGTATATTTATAGACGTTGTATCCTACTTATTTGTCTTTTCCTTGTGATAATGCTATCAAAACGATATGTTTTCATATTTGGGAACACCTGCACTTGGGATTCCATAAACTGAGGTATGATAAGCCGACACTGTCGGATATCATGGACTTCTTTTAAACACTTGGTGCCAGACCATTGGGCTCTACTGCCATAGCAGATCCAGTATCCTCCTGGAAGGGCTTTGGGATTCAGTTTTTCAGTTCTGAGCTATGCTATGTTCTGCTAGATCCTTTGCCCTGGTGTTGTCTTACTAGTGACTAGGAAAATAAGCTCAGAGCAGAGTCAGGTTCACCTCATTATCATCTCTGAAGACTAAATATTTAAAAGATGCCTCTGCTTACTACATCCTGGATCCTCTCCTAGTCTCACTGCATTTCTCTGCTCCTCTCCAGCCCTTCCAGCTATGACCAGGGTCATTTTCCTCTGTCGTTGCCCCTCCAGCATCACACAACCCACTCTTCATGGAAACCTCACCTCGCCCATTTCTTTCAGGTCTCTGACCACACACCCACAGAGTTCTTATCCCAAACACAACTAACTTGCTGAAGTTGAAAGAACAATAAAGAGTATATTCATTTCTGGCCAAATGCAGCAATGGTCCATGTGCTCTTTAAAACATCCTATCACATTACCAAAGCAGGATGTGATTCATCCCCAGTGGGGTGTCCTCCCTGTATCACATTAATAAAAGAAAGCTTGGGTCACATACGACCAAACTGCAAACAGCCCTACACAAGGCACATTTCCCACACCCTCCACTCAGATGTGATCTTCCACCTCTGCATTGTTTAACTAAATCTTTTATTTCTTGAATTCACTTCAGATTTCAATATTCTGTGTGCTTGGGATGGTCTGGGCAGAGATAGAGATATTTGAAATGTAAAAATTCTGACAAGTTTGATCACTTCGCCATCTGTTGATAAAAAAAAAAAAAAAGTCAATGACTAAAAGGAGAAATTGCCAGACAATAGAGAAGGGTGTGCTTAAGGGTACGTATTTTGCCTCAAACATGTAATAATACATAACCACATAGTACTTGAACAAAGTGTGTTTTCATTAATTCTTTAATCTGGACAGAGAAAGTATTTTGTGATTGCAAAAGAAGTTGCATGGACCATGTAAGATTAATGGATAAAGACCTCATATTTCAGGAAGATGATTTGAAAACAAACAAACAAAAAGAACAGGTTTAATGAACCTCACTGGGCATCTTGGGGGCTTTCCTCAGCTCTGTGCTGTGATTTCGCAAAGAAATTCGATAAAGAGAGAAAACCAAGAGTTTATCTGGAGCTTTATGTGATTTTCTTCTGCATAATTACTTTTTGAAAGCCATGCTCTAGCTTGCAAGACTTCAAGGCTACGTGCCTGTCTACAGTTGTTTCTTTTTCTTCATCATTATTTTAGAGAACACAGACTGATTGAATGTGCAAGTTCCCTGGACATCACTTACACTTAACTCTCTCCTACCACCACAACACGTGTGTACTAAGACACATGCATCCAACATGCCAATGTCAACAACAGAACATCCTGATCAAACTATTTGATTGTATTTAAGCACTTTCCTCTCCTCCTGTATTTGAAAGCTTCATCCCTCCTAACACAAATCCACTCTTACTTTCATTTGTGCCCTATTATACATTATAAACAAAACACAGGGTTGTTGACCACCAGTTCTGAATTTGAAGAACTGACGTCCTTGCTAGCACAAAGAGAAAAACCAAGCCATTCTCAAGTGAGAACCTACATTCAGTATGGATGTCTAGGTTCTAAAAGGGCCTTTTTCTTATTGTATTTTATTTTATTTTACCTTATTAGTGGATGACTATGGGGGAAGCAACATCATCTACAATGATAGCTGCTCAAGTGGTTCCATCTCCTACTTTCAAGTGACTTTTGTTGGTCCAAGATCTTCCAAAGGAAGTCAATTGTATTTAAACCTTTCCTGGCTTTAAGAGCTTTGATGTAACACTCATTCTTTTTTTTTTTCATTAGGCTGTGTACTTCAAGCACTGTTTAACACTGCTAATGTCATGAACGAGGCTTCCTTTCTTCCTTTTCCCCTCCACGAATTGTATGTTCTTACGCTGTTCCTGGTTCTCTTAAGATTGTCTCTTACAAAGCAATGATTAAAAGCCTTGACCCTGGGTCTTTTTCATCTGCTCAGTCTAAAATTACTTCTACAGAGTAGCCATCTTTCCAGGCAATAAGGAAGCCATTCAGTAGCTCTTTGAATTCACAGAAGCACAGCTACAATGGGGTTGCATTGCTTGTGTCACTGTCTGCATAATATTTTGTTAGAATTTTATAGTTTTAAATTCAGAGACATTAAATCTCCAAAACATGGCTATTATGCATTCTGCTATGAACTTCAGTCAGTGGTATGCTTTGCCAATATCTTAAATGGCAGGTCCTCATCCTCACTGACTCCATTTTTCCTAGTCTGTTACTATCATCATGGTGTAGTCACAAATAGAGAATTAGCATCAGGACCTACCAGTGGAGTCTTTCTATGCTAGGCAGTGCTAGAAGCACCTGTGTGTGTCTGTTTCCAGAAGAGCTGGGGATTATTTATCAAGTGCTTTCTAGATAGCCAAAAGTTCCCATAGTGATTTGATTTAATGATGAATTTTTGGGCTTTGGTTTTATTTTTATTGATTAAGATCATTGTTATCCTATTTTAATTGATTATTTGGAAATTTCATATCACACTCATTTTCTAGTCCTCCCAGGGTCCACCCCTGACCCTTGTGGACCCACCCACCCCCAAAAGCAAAGAAAACCAAGTCCATTTTGTAATGTCCATACACACACTGCAGTATAGTAAAACTTTCAGTGGCCAGTCCCTTAAAAACAACTTGAGTCATTTCCCACCTGCACCCTGCCCCCTCTCCACTCCCAGAAGTCCTCTATTACATTTCAGCATCTTTAACTCATTTTGTAAGAGTTCTCTTTGATGGTTTCCTGTCTAGGCTAGTACTTTTAGGGGGAGAGAAGAAGTTGTCACAAAAGCCTTCTGTATCCCTCTTTCTCAACTATGAGTCTGAGTCATTGATACCATTGCAGAAGTAGCTTCCTTGTCTTTTACAGCCAGCAGGAACAGGGATCATAGACTTCCACACGGTTTCCGGCAACAGCATGGACCCCATGGTCCATATATGATGACACTCAGTGCAGGCAACATATTTATGAGGATAACTGACATGACATTGATCTTGATAATGCAAAACAGTTTCTCTGCTAGCACAGAACAAAGCAGGTTTATTCATTGCTTTGAAGTATCCACTAAGGTCATTGTCCTTAGAACAGACAAAGGATATGACAAATAGAATCCTTGCTTAGGAAATTCTTTCATCTGACCCAAGAAAACAATTTTGCATTTTCTTTTACAATATAAAGTATATATGTTGCTTATGCACTATTGCTATTCTTCAGCTCGTATTTATTATTGAATTTTCTGTCATCAAGTATTGGCAGAATAGGGCTGAAGAGTATTGGGAGTTGAGTAGACAACTCATATTTTTTTCTTGTGAACTTATTTACATATGTTAAGAAGTATTTTTATATATCACTTCCTGGAATCTGGGATTTTGCACTATAGGACGCTAATGCTTAGTTTATTTTAAAACTCATTATTTTATGACTTGACCACATTTTCTAATTATAAACCCCCTGTCTTCTGGAGAGTGAGTGAATGATGCATACAAATTCTGTTGACTAATACAATGTTTTGAAAAGTAGTCAACAAAGTCTCCATTGTGTTAGGAGTTATACTTCACCAGGAAATGTCTACCTGCTTTGACCTATTATGACAACCAAAAGATGTATCTGAAGTATTCTAGTCCATTTTCCTCACTTATTAATACCCAGTTTTATTCCATCTCTTTTGTTCTGCCTGTCATCCCCCACCCCACCTATTACTTTTTGAGTGTTTATAAGAACAGTTTTCATGTTAAATTTAGTACCTTGAGGCTCAGGGTTACATTATTCAAGATGACTCACAAGAGGAAAAGCAGCTCCGGAAATAACCACCTCTGCTGCCCTGGGCAAATCACTTAATCTTTGTGAAATCCAGAAAAACAAGACTGAAGTGCTCTAAAGTTGGTACAAAGACATAAGTCATGAAATCATCGCCCACTAGGATGTGGGTCCTCAGGGTACTGTGAGGTGGGGGTGGAAATAGGAGGCGTGACACACTTTCCTTGGATGTGATGCTCACTGGAGATACCAGTAAGTTACTGACAGCCCACTTTACAAGCTGGAAGTCAGATTGTTGGGACAAGAAATCACTCTTCAGTCTCCAGACAGTCTAGCATGTTGCATCAGAGGGAAATTGTATCATTACTTCCTGTCTTAGATAAACATTATGTAGGCAAACAGTTCTCTGAGAAAAGTCCTGAACTCATAAAACAAGTTTTCACTGTGGTGACTTGAAGTCCTTCAAAGGAGAGTAGCTTTATATAAGAGCCTTGTTTGAGTTGCCCCCACTCCTTCTGCAGTTGCCTTGGCAAAGCTTCTTAAGTGTACTTCATGAACAATCTGGCCAGGCTGTTGTACTCCTGGTCATGTGGTAAAAGGTATGGGTGTCCTTTCCACCATAGCCAACGATGACTGTAGGACAATGTTTTCAAAGTGAAGATTCCTCTTTGCAGTGACTTGTTCAATGGTCTAACAAAGCATCTTTAGATGTATAACCTCATCTCCCTCATATCAACCAGAAATTCCCTGTCCTCTGTACATTCAGGATGAACTGAAAATTGTCTTCCTATTCTTCTTGTCCCCTTAGAGCAGTGGCTCTCAACCTTCCTAATGCTGGAACCCTTTAATATAATTCTTCTTCTTGTGGTGACCCCTCCAACCATAAAATTATCTCATTGCTACTTTAAGATTGTAATTTTGCTTCTGCTATAAATGATAATGTAAATATATGACATGCAGGATGTCTGATATGAAAACCCCAAAGGGGTCTAGCCACACAGCTTGAGAACCACTGCTTTAGATTCTAGGACATTTCTTTTCAAACAGATCAAATCACCTAGGCTTCTCTTATGTGGGCTTCAATGGGTCTAGATGCTAAGTCTATCCCAGGGTTACAGATGCTGATGATGGTTTTGGTTAATAACTACTCTTTGCAGAAAACTATACCTTTAATCCTAGTATTCAGAAGTCATTAGCAGGCAGACCTCTGAATTTGAAGCCAGCCTGGTCTACGGAGTGAGCTCCAGGACAGCCAGGGCTACAGAGAGAAACCCTGTCTCAATAAAAACCCGGCCAACAGCAGGCACTGGAAGTTCCTCACCTGCAGGGATATGCACGACAATCAGTCATTGCTATAGTCCAGCTACTTCATGGCATCTCTGAAACGTGTTCACTCTTGTGTTCTCTTCCATGACAGAGGGCAATGGTGTGGCGGCATTGCTTTTACATGTAGTCTAAGAGCTGATTTCAATGTCCCCAAACTCAGCCTGGAATGAATCAAATCTCAGGATCCCTACAAAGTGACAATACACACGCACACTGTTGTCTGAAAGATTAAGCATCTTACTGAACTGGGAAAGACAGCACTGTTATTTACATGCTTTAGCTAGTAGACTTAGAATTTTCCTATTGCTGTTCTAAGTTCCCTTACTGTCAATTACACAGTCTTCCTAATTTATTTGAAGGGTATTAATACCATTGCATCAGTCAGGCTACAACTTTAAAATAGGTTTAGTTTATTTTTTTAATTTAATTTAAATATAGTCACACAATTTCGTACCTCTCTTCCTTCTCTCCTACCTCTGCCATGTATGTCTCCTCACCTTCCCTTCTTTAGCTATTGATTTTATACACACATAGAACCAAATAAACAGAAACAATCTGCATTTTGATGCCATATTATGCCCAAGTCACTGTGCTAGTCAGTGACGAAACAAGAAGCAGAAATATTGTCTTACTTGTGTCCTTTCTATATCAGTTCAAATTTACAATATGCTAAGCATTTTTCTTGGTGGCTTTTGTATTTCACTTTATTTAATTTTTGCCGCAGCCCCTTGCACTGTATTAATATTGGTACTATTCTTGTACTATATTAATATCCATAGTTTAAAGCTGAAGGAACTGGGAACAGGTTTGTTGTTTGAGCATACACAGCAATCATAGTAATGCTAAGGCTGGCGAGTTGGCTCATGGGTAAAGATATTTGCTGTCAAACTTGATGACCTGAGTTCAATCACCAGATGTCACAGAGTGGAAGAGAGAACTGACCTCTACCAGTTGTCGTCTGACCTTCATAAACACCATGATATGCACACTGCATGTATACACATACATACAGACACACACACACACTTACAAATGAATAAATACACACATAAAATAAATATTAAAAAATAAAATATTAATGTTAGTAACTGGTAGATCAGAGCTTGAACTCAGAAAGTCAAGCTTGGGTACCTGCATTTTTAAACATTCTCCTGGGTGAGACAGTCACTCGTGGGACAACAACCCTTAAACCCTTAAACCCTTAGCCATCGCTCCAGCCTTCTCATTTTCTTCCAAGTCTGTGGCAAGATAAGACAACATTGTGGGGGACATATAGTAGTAGCTTGTGTCATGTTGGCAAGGAAGCAGGGAGAAAGACTCAGCTTTTACACCAAAGCTCTTCCCCTAAAACTGGCTCTGAATGGAGCGAGGCATGAGTTTCTGGAGCCCCAGGAAGATTACAAGATGATCTCACAGGAACCAATTCCCCTCTCTTGATAATCCAAGTGGACCTGCTAATCACTTGAAGAAGAAAACACAATAATTCTAGACGGTCTAGAAAACAATACAGAGCCTACGTAGTGTAAATTGACACAATAACTTGTCCATCATCTACTTTCACTTGAGAGTGTTTTCCTCCAAAATGGCTCTTTTTGCTTTTGACTGCTCTAAGCCTTGGAAATGACCCCAACTTTGCTCTACAATAAAATCTGTCTTCTGATGCTACACTCCGTGTACCACGCCTCAGTTCTTTCCGTGGAAATGACAAGAACTGTGGAGCTGAGAGGAGATCAGAGCACTCCTGGTAACAGTCGGAGTCCTCCTGAGCCATTCACCTCCCAAAGCCCCCAGGCCTGGACACTGCTGCATCAGGTCCCAGTCAGAAACAATGACCTTTTAACAAGTAAGCTCTAGAGTGACTTGATCAACACTGAAGGCTAGAACTGACCCACCAGTGTCGCTAGTGACAAGTGTCACTCAACACCACGTTGCTAAGCACTACACTGACTGAGACACTGATTACAGAAATGAATGTGAAGTTAGGGGCTGTCCGCAATCCTCTGTGTTCTAATCATCTCCCTCATAGGCTCCTGTTCCATCTTGCTTTAAAGTGATGTTTTAATGAATACCTTGAACACTTAGTGCCTGGAATGTAATATGTACTCTCTTATCTAGTGAATGAATGAATGAATGAATGAATGAATGAAAACCCCACAAAAGTCATCAATGCTAGAAAAAAAAAAGACTTTGAAGTTATTTGCTCTGAGACAGTACATCGCACGTTCCTGAAAACAAACCTAGCAATAAGATAGTAAATAGTATCAGAACACCTTTAAAGGGAATTTTTTTCTGACAGAGATACATCCCCGTGGTCTGTGTCTTATTATTTCCCAGGCTTCTCACTTTTCACAATCACATTAAATCTCTCTGTGCCTGTCACTGAATCCTGTGAAGATCAAGTATATGGAAAATGCCCTGCATTTGTCAAGGTGCCTGTTATTGCAACCATTCATTTTCTTCCTGGTTTCTCCTTTCTTTTACATCTGCTCTGCCCTCCCATGCCGAGCAGTGATAATGGTTTTCTGTGAGAGAGAGAGAGATACTGAACTTTTAGGTGACTGCTGGCGGCGCCACCCCTCATCCATTTTAACAGTCCTCCTCCAAATCAGAATCGGAGTTGATGAAAAATTTGAATCTGTTTTTAGTGCAATCAAGATAACTTGGCAACAAAGGGCCAAGTTTAGCACAGAATGAGAAATTAGGCTATTTGTTCACATGGGAGAAATCATCATTTACACAGGGCCAGCTCAGCTCAAACATTCCTTCTGTGTTTAACCCCAAGGGAAGTAATGGAAATCTGATTTATAGTGGCTCTTGTCCACTTGGCTGAGACCACCAAATTGTTTGGAATATGTATGACCCAAGCTTCACCCTTGACTTATGGCGGGAAGGCTGTGTCTCCTGGAGGGAAAAAAAAGAACACAGGAAGAATAAATGTGATCATGTGTAAAAGAGATCAGTAGCTCTCAACCTTCCTATGCCCTTAATACAGTTCTTCATATTGTAGTGACTCCAACCATAAAATTATTTTTCTTGCTACTTCAGAAATGCCATTTTCTTACTGTTATGAATCATAATGTAAATATTTGATGTGCCAGCATT
Source organism: Apodemus sylvaticus (assembly GCF_947179515.1). NCBI lineage: Eukaryota > Metazoa > Chordata > Mammalia > Rodentia > Muridae > Apodemus > Apodemus sylvaticus. The sequence continues at coordinate 33,392,498 of NC_067480.1, forward strand.
TTTGACATGCAACCTATGTGAAAGGGTCATTCAACCCTCCACAGGGGAGCAACCCACTGGGAGAGCCACTTCTTGACACACCTACTGACAAAAATCATAATTTACCTATAATAAAGCAGAGGGACCCCAAAAGACCCAACTTTCCAGATATCTTCTTTGATGTCAAGAGAGCTGAGGGCTCCCCAAGGACTTATCCTTTCAGACAAATTGAGCTTAATCATCACATAGGTGAAACAACCTAAAGAAAAACCTACAGGACCATTTCAATAGAAAAGAAATAAGGATGCAAAGATTCTAAAGAGATTCTGTCCAGGCAGAGCACTTCATCAGTGAACTAGGATAATCACTGGTGATAAGTGGTAGTGGACTATGAAATCAGCACCTTTAGGCTCTAGGCTCAGGAGTAGTGGGCTGTGAAAGCATCTCTGCAGGTTCTAGGCTCTGGAAATCACCATTAACAGCACACTTTGCATTGTCACGGCACTCTACAGTTTGCAAAGCAGCTACACCTATACCATACATTTTTTTCTTTCATAGTAGCCATGACAGATACATCAGTCTCCTTTTCTTATAAATAAATAAAAATCCTAGGAAAGTTCAGAGATTTTCCCCCAAAGTCTACATAGCTTTCATATTGTCTATTAGAGATAGAGCTAGTTTTTATTCTTTTCTATCCCATTTCTCCTACTCCAGGCAAGGTTGTTATGGCTGATGAAGAGAAAAACTCAAATGGACAGGGAGTAAAATTTGAGAATAAACTTGATTGAGGTCATTCATTTCGCAATCACCTTGAATTGGCCCCACACTGATAGTCAGTGCAGGGAGTCCCACACAAAGAGCTGCGTTCTCCTCAGACCTGGGCTGTGTGTTACTTAGCTCTGCTCTTAAGAGGCACAGCTTCTCTCCTCCAGCTGAGACAAATCTCCCAGCATTGGAGAATGTGAAGAGTCCAGTGTGTATGGGGCTAAGTTTTGCAATGGCTGGGATTTCATCCCATATAGCTGACAATGTAACTCTGCGAGTACTTGGAGACAGAGACCAGAGTGCAGATACAGGCAGTTTGAGTAGCAATCCCTATACTGTAGAGGAGAGCTCTGAGATAATCATGAGCACTGAAGAAAGAGACAGTTTGGCTTGGCGAAATGCAGAGCCAGTATGGACGTCAGTATGGACAAGGGGAAGATCTGCTTCATATGCCAGAGAGGCAAGTGTGGAGAACTCGGAAGAAACTTCAAGAGAGGGCCCTAATTAATCATGACGACTGAGCCGTAAATTTGTCCTGTGGTAAATGGAATGTATTTCCCTTCTCTTTCTTGGAATTTCTTTTGTGTGTGTGTGCAATTTCCCCAAACACCAGGCATTGTGGTAACTATGAAAAAGTGGCTGGTGCCATTGTCCATTACATGAAATGTGGCATGTCCCTAAACCTCACTCTGAGAAGAAAAAGAACAGCTGTCTTTCTGGACTCCTGTGCCCCCCAAACACCCGGGATTCTCTTGCTTTTGTTTCGTGCCCAGAAAATGAAAGATGAGCTTTTACCATGCTGGCTACTTGAGAAGAAATGAGTCTTTCCATTTATTAGTTCAGCCCAGATGTCTTCCTTCACCTCTGCACATCGCTGAAGGCAACAGCTCCATCTTTTCTGAGACTTCCACTTGTCTTGGCAACTCTCTTAGAAGAACTAGTAAGTTAATTTCCCAACTGCTAAAATTTGAATCCTGGATGTTCTCCAAATGGCCATGTGTCTTAAGGACTCATTCTCCAGGAGGTCAGCATTGGGAGACATTGGAACCTTTAAGAGAAGGGACCTAGTAGAAAGTCTTTTGGATTATTGTAGGATCCAAAACTCTTCTCTTTTTCCTCTTGCTTCTCGGACATGAGATGAGTAGTTTTCTTTAACATACACTCCTTCCAAATAAGCTTCTTTGCCATGAGTGTAAAGCAAAAAGAACAACTAAGAGGCCAGCAAGATGGCACAGTGGTCATATGTGCTTGCCTTGAAAGCCTGATGACCTAAGTTCAAGTCCCAATTCCCACGACAGAAGGAGAGAAAGTTTTTCTCTGAGCCCCCATATATACAAATAACATGGGTGTGGTGGACATAACCACACTGATACAAACACACACCAACAATAATTACAACAATGACAGCAGCAACAACAACAGCAGCAGCAACAACTACAGCAATAATAATAATTTAAAGGGGCCAGAGAGATGGCTGAGCAGCCAAGAGTGCTTGATGCTCTTGCAGGGTACCTCCATTCAGTTCCCCACACCCACACTGAGGCACACAATCACCTGCAAATATGTCACCTTCTTCTGGTATCCACAAGCCAGGAATGCACTCCTTGCACATATGTATGTGTATATGTATTTATATATGTATGTGTGTGAATGTATATGTGTATGTGTGAATGTATATGTGTATATGTATATACATACATATACATCATATACATATACATCTATTTTTAACAAAAAGAACAATTGATAATAGACTAGGAGTTCCAAATACGTGTATCAAGACAATCATCTTCTCTTTATAAGGTGGTTTTGTCATGCATGTTACTGTAATAACAGAAAGCCAACTAACACACAGCCTTCTTCCCTCCCATATTCTGTAATGCAAACAGAGACCTATGCATCTACCAAAGCATGTCTGCTCATGCCTCCACCCTATGTAAAGTCAAAAAATCTCAGCAGAGCATGTACAACCTTCAGGTTGTGCCCTTAATTTTCACATCTAATTTGCTCACACCCTGTACATCAGACTCCTTAGTCCAAGAGATCAGCCTCATCCTCTCCCTCTTCCACAGTGTAATTTCCACAGTGTAACCGCAGTGTTGCTGCAGTCTGAAAGGATGTTGCCACAAGCTCCTGTACCTGCAGATGGCTGTTTTATTTATTTAAAAACAAGAACTTTAGAGGACCACCTTCTCGCAAAGTGGACTCAAATAGAGCAAAGACAAAGCGTAAAGAGCTTCCTTTATTCTTCTTCCCATGACCCAGTTTTTGTGTTAGTAAAACAGCAAGGTTCACAAAGCCATCCCATCAAATATAATTATCTTCTGACTCTTTCCATTGCTTATCTCAGCCAACTATGTATTTCTCTAATATGCCAAAGAGTAGATGATTTCTGGGCAAAACATGTTTCTTACTGTTCTAAGGCCCGGAAGTCCAAGATCAAGGAGTCCACATCTGTCAGGGGACTTCAGGCTGTGTCATCCCATGACCGAGAGTGGAAGGGTCTAAGAACTTGAAAGCAAGCAGGAAGGGGAACTGACAGCCTCAAGCCCTTTTATAATTAGCATTGATCCATACATGAGGGACGACATCTCATAGCCTCAGCATCTCTAGGACATTCTGCTTCTCAGTACCACACTGGGATTAAGCTTCCAGCAAATGTTCTTTGACAGTTTAAATTATGTCATTACTCAACACATATTGCACAATTATTTACTGTGTCTGATAGATATTGCATATTCAAAAGGGAACAATGTAGTGGAAAAACTCAACAATTGAACAGATAAACTAGAAGCATTGACTATGTTAATCACAGGTGAGAAAAAATGGAGCTCTATGAATGCATAAAACTATAGAAGGGGGACTCATGAGGAGGTGACAATTGGCTTCAAATGTAAAGTATGAAGAGGTATTGAGTAAGTGAGGGGGACAGAAAGCATTCTTCAGGACGTCTTACTTTCATTTACCTTTATTGATACTCATATACATGGAGGTACAGATCCATCTGTCAGGAGACTGAAGACATAATGAATCACATTTTTTAAATATTTATTTTATTTTTAACTGTGTGTCTGTGTTGGGGAGGGTATGTGAACAGGCATGCAGTGCCCATGAAGGGCAGAAGAGGGCTTCAGATCTCTTGGATCTGGGGTCACAGATAATATTATGAAAATGGTACTGAGAATTCAGATCAGACTCTATGAAATCAGTACATTCGCTTGGCCACTGACCCGTCCATCTAGCCCCATGAGAAGAGATTTTGAACAATGAGTGATATTACTGAAACAGGTTCTAAGAGTTGTGTCATTACTCTACGTGACCTACTTGAGAACATCTCAATTTCACTGATGCCAGCCCTCTCGGCTTGCCATCCTAGGGGAAGAAAAGTTGCATTAGTGATCCACTCCAAAAGATCGGCTGCCAGCAAAAGATGGGCTGACAGAAAGTTGGTAAGAAAGCAGACTCTTAGAAGTCGGGGGCCAAAAGTCTGAAGCCAGGCTGTCTAGAAGACAAAAGCAAAGTTGGGAAAGAGGACAGGAAGAGAAGATGAAAATAGAAGAAAGAGAAAAAGAGATTCAGAATCAGGACGAGACAGTTGTGACCATCGAAAAATTAAGAGTCAGATTCTTTGGCTTGGTCAAGAGCCAGGGAGTCCAAGTTCACTGCTACCAGGGTCAGAAGAAACCTGAACCTTGGGATTCTGCCTGAGTAAAAGTCTGTTTGTTTTCCCAACCCAAAGCTGCTGGCTTCAAAGCCTCAGGGTTCTTTGTCACTGTTAGAACCCTCAGAGGCTGACAGAGAAGTTTCAGTATAAAATGGATCTCACTCTAAGGCTCAAGCTGGGACCGCTCTGTGTGGCCAGTCTCCTCCTAGGGAAACTTGGGAAATGGCTGTTTATATCTTTAATGATAAAAAATGGTGTTATTGTTACCCCGTTCTCATTAATTTTTCTCACTCGCTGTGCAGACAGACTCCTAATGAATTTCCTTTCTTCCCCTTAAGTCTCTAAAGTAATGCCAGGAGCAGGCACATAACTCTACCTCTTAGGAGAGACCATTGCTTTCCAACCTGGGAAAGCATGAAGGGATGGATCACCACCAGTTTACCCAAAGCTTTATCACCTCTTACAGAGAGGGACTGGTGGACAATCCAAGTACATGCTCTGTTGTGTGACTCTGGACTCAAGTACTAATATGAAAGTTTGCATTTCACTTTCTACACAGAAACCAGAATATTCGCAACTCATTGGCTTATGATTTCAAGTCTCTCTGAGTGGAGTGCAGCCATCCCAAATCTCAAGTTCATGGGGAAAATTTAAAAGAAAAGACTGGTGAAAAACAGAAAGTGAGATTTCCATGAACAGCCAGAAATCATGGTTTAAGTTTGACTTGTTTTAGGAAGAAACAAGTTTACAAATCCTTTTAGAAGGGATAAGGTAGAAAAGTATTACTCATTTTCTAGAGAGATCTCAGTTAAGATGCTAAGCCTTCAACTAAACATGAGAACTTTCCCTGCATTTATTTATTGTGTGTATGTATATCTGTGTGTGTGTGTGTGTGTGTGTGTGTGCGCACATGCATGCCTATGTTGGGCATGTGTATATGCATATGTATGCATACATATGCACATTCTTATATGTTTAGGTACACATGTACATGTGCATATACATATTCATGCCATAAATAAAACTATATATTATTACATAAATACTATATATATACATGTTTATTTATACATCTCACTGTCTTGGATCTCACTCAGTAGGCTAAGATGGCTGACTAGCAATTTCCAAGGGATCCACCTGGCTCCATCTCTTCAGCGCTGTGATTACAATCATTAGTTAGCATGCCCGGCTTTTTTATATTGGTTCAGGATTATGCCTCATGCTGACATGATAAGGGCTCTTCCAATTGACTTCCCTCCTGAGCCCCACTCAGAAGAATTTAGTGCTAGAGTCTGTACCTCCACCCTCCTTTATTCCTCTTTTGCCTAGGCCATATGTGACACAGCATAAAAGATTGTTTAGGTAATCAGAAACCCAGCTGTCAGTGCTGATTATTATTTATTTTTATTGCTTCCTAACTTCTTTTCTTTTGACTTCCCAACTCCATCATTGAATAGCCCAAGCTATAAAGCAGGAATTTTTCCCAGCTGGTGTTGAAGAAGAGAACCTGGGAAGCAGATATCTCCAAGAAAAGGATGTCACAAGAACTAAGACTACATCTTCCTGGTATGTCCTTCAGCCCAGAATAGGAAAAAAATATTTCTACTTTCCTCAGGCCTTGGGAGCATCCTGTAACTCAGCAAAATGAGGGCAGTCTAATACATAGCCCACCAAAAATGTGCCCTTCCTGAAGAACATTGTAGTTATGATGATGGGAAGTACGAGAAGTGGAGAATGGAGTCACCATGAACACGTGTGAACACGCTTGAACATCCAGCAAATCTTCATGGGCATCTGCCAATATCCCAGGAACTGCTCTAGGGTCATGGAACAATGTCTACAAACAACACTGTCAGGAATCTGTCCTTGTGTTGACATTTTTACATATAGACAGGCAATAGCCAGTGAATAAGCAAAGAAAGAAGCAATACACCATGTTAGAAGGTGCCAAGCTGGGTCAGCCGGGAGAGGGGAAGCTCAAGTTATAGGCTTAAGCAGCCCAAGGGGTCAGGCACTAAATGTAAAAATATTCTCATATTTGAAAAAACTTGAACCATTCAAGGAGGAGGCGGAATCACAACTTGTTTTCTATCACTTAATTTCTGAAATGAAATCTAACTTCAAGTCTGACTGCCCAAATCAACTCAAATCCCTGTTGAGGATGAGCCCACATATGTTCTTAATCAGTGTCTCGCGTATTAATAGATACTTGTTCATATCTAAGCTATTACAAAGCATGGTGATGCATTCATGTAATACAGCAGATGGTGGGACTTGAGACCAGAGGATTTTGAGTCTAAGGCCCACCAGGGCCACATGGTAAAACAGAGGCCTGCCTGAGCTTCATAGTGAAGCCCTGCCTTAAAGCAATCAAAGAAGAAAGGAAGCAAACCAGCAAGGTATATTTGTGCTCTATGTTGGCAAATGATTGATAAGCAAATTTACACACACACACACACACACACACATACACACACACCACAAAATCAGGGATTGCTTTATTCCAACAACTTGAACTCCTTCAACCTTCCAAAACAGCAGGATCTCCCTTACTCTGACTAACCATTTTCCTTCACCACAAGTAAGACCTGGGACAAAGGCCATACTTCAGGAATGTGGCCAAGCAAAACCTCAACATTTCTGTAAGCAAGTTTTATAGAAATATTGGCTGTCATGAGAGGTTGAGAGCAGGATCATTTCTCAAAATGCAATTCAAATCTACATTTCTTTCTTTTGTATGGAAGTTCTTCTGAGCCAAGCATGTATATTTTCTCCTCTTTGCCCAACCTGGAGTCCCTACAAGGGCTTTGGGCAGCTGGTAAGAGTTTGCAGAGCTCTGTTCCAGCTAATGAGGGGAACACTGAGCAGGGAGCTTTGGTGAATACCAACCCAAGACCAGCTGCAGGCCTGGAGGTTCTAGTTATTGTGAGTGGTGAAAGTTAAAAGCCATGTGTTTGATGACCATGGAAAGGGGTCATTGGGAAGAGCAAACATGAGACATGATTTGCATCACAGTCATCTTTGACATTAGCGAACAATCCAACCCTTTCCTGGCAGTGATGTCTGCTCAGTGTTTCCCTACGCATGTCCTTCAAATGTGCTTCTTGTTCAAACATCTGGGACTGTCAACTGTGACAAGCTGTACTCATCCATTGTAACATCTGGCTTATGGGCAGGAAGCAGACTCTAGGGACATTTTATTGGACCTATAAGAAATTTGTGGTTTTGTTTTTGATGCTGGAAAAGACTTCCACAGGATATTTTGGGCAACAACCAGTCAAAGTTCAGAGTAATAGAGCTCAGTCCCAACAGATATATCTACAATATAACTCCCACACCTAAGGCTCAGGGATCATTGAAGAAGGGAAGACAGAAAGATTGTAGGAGTTGGAGGAACCTGGAGTTTCCTGTGAGATTGTGTCTCCCAGGAATGTCAGAAGCTACACCTATAAAGTCCTACCAACACAATGTCTAAATATGAGCTGAACAAAGACAATAACAATAAAGATGCCAAGTGGATGAAGGAAAGACCATGGGGCCTCCACCCTATACAAAGAACTGCAGCCCACTAAGAAAAGCTGACAACTAAAATAATAGCCTTCCCCAGGGAGAGCACACCAATTAGTTATCTAATACTGTCTCTAAGCCCTAATACAGTTAGGGCTTTACTGCTGTGAACAGCCACCATAGCCAAGGCAACTTTTATAGGAACAACATTTAATTGGGGCTGGCTTACAGGTTCAGTCCATTATCATCAAGACAAGAACATGGCAGCATCCAGGCAGTCGTGGTGCAGGAGGAGCTGAGAGTTCTACATCTTCATCTGAAGGCTGCTAGCAGAATACTGACTTCCAGGCAGCTAGAATAAGGATCTTAAAGCCCACACCCACAGTGACACACCTACTCCAACAAGGCCACACCTTCTAACAGTGCCTCTCCCTGGACCAAGCATATACAAACCATCACAAATACCAAATGGTCAGCCCAAAAAACCATACATACAGACTGAGTAGGTTGTACTTAGGTATTTGAGAATACACATGTGTGCACACAAACACACACACACACACACACATGCAGAGAAATGGGGGAAGAGAAACCATAAAACTGAAAGAGCATAAGGAGAGGTCCATGATAACTTTTGAAGGGATAAAAAAAAGAGGGGAGTAATTTAATTATATTTTAATGTCAAAAATAAAAGAAATAAATTTTAAAAATACTTTGGAAAAATAGTTTCCAGCTCTTAAAACACATGGAGACTTCATATAAAAATCTTGAAGTCCCCTCTCTCTCTCTCTCTCTCTCTCTCTCTCTCTCTCTCTCTCTCTCTCCTCCCCCTCTCCCTCTCCCTCTCCCTCTCTTTTCCTCTCTCTCCTTCTCCCTTTCCCTCACCCTCTCCCCCCATATGTATTTGCATGTGCACATTCATTGTTACAGGTGGTTTGTTTGTTTTGTTATTATTTTGTTTTGAGACATCGTCTCTCTCACTGGCTTGGAACATACCATATAGACTTGTCTGGCTGTCCAAAGAGCCTCAAAGACCTTGCCTGTGACTCCTCAGCATGGAGGCTCCAAACATATGCCACCATGCCTGGATTCTTCTTCTTCTTCTTCTTCTTCTTCTTCTTCTTCTTCTTCTTCTTCTTCTTCTTCTTCTTCTTCTTCTTCTTCTTCTTCTTCTTCTTCTTCTTCTTCTGTTTTAATGTCAAGTATGGGAATGAAGCTTGTTTCCTCTTGTAATGCCAGCGCTTTCATGACTGGGCCATCTCCCTGGCCTCCAACTTGTTTCCACAGATCAAAAGATCTACAGACACCAGTACAAAGGACTCACGTCACACAGCCAGAGCCCATCTCTGCATGTCGCTCGAAGTCCATGGCTCCTTGACTTAATCTCAACCTCGTTTCTTTCTTGGACCTTAGACGCCTCTTTGAAATTAAATTAGAGAGCATTAAATTGATATCAATTTCTTTGTCACTCCTTCCGCGCAGAGAGCAACAGCCGTTATTTACTAAATTCTCATGTGTTCCCATAAACGGCCCTGCTGTCTGCTTGGCTGTGAACTCAGTGAAGGATGCCCTATCAATGTCTACGCATTACTAAAGAGAGAAAATGTGGCAAAAAGAAAAAAGAGAACTGGTCCCAGAAGCTCAGAGGTGGACATCACTTCTTAATACATGCCTTTTAGAGCAGCTAGATGTTATGCTGGAAGCATCTTCAATCTGGTGGTCCTCCTGATGATTACCTGGTTTAGTCCTAGCTTCTCAATTTTTCCTCAGTCTATGTACCTTGCACCTATAGATAAACATTACACTAGGGATTAGGGACATTGCATATTTTGTATGACATGCAGTATGTCCTTCTAATCAGATTACTCAATTACTCACCTATTCTAATTATCCAGGTTCCTTAAAGGAGAGAAAAACTAGACACTGGTTTTGTCTGTTGGATGAGAATAAGCCAGAACTTGTTCCGTGGTGGAAAATGTGACAAGGAGATAGATAGCATGCTGTCAGGAAGACTACACTCCTAAACATCACTAGGATTTAACCTGTGCTGTGGCCAAAGCCATGTGCTAAGGCCAGGCATCTCATATTTATCTCAGAGTCTCTTTTAGTCTCTGCTCCACAGGAAGGCAGTGATTCCCAGCCTCCTGCACAGCCTCAGCTCTGTCCAAATTTGGACTCCTCCCAAGTGACTCCCTGGGGCGCATGGAGTCCTGCCTGCTTCCTGTGCAGTAAGCGCCAGCCAGCCCTCCTTCCTGGTGGCTCCTTCATCCACAAGGCCTGAAGGCTAACATCACCCCTTTTCTTTTTAACAAAATGAACCACTTATGTGTTATTTATTTTATTTTATTTCAGAAAATTCCCACTTGAAGGATGGTTTCTTTGTGTTGTTTTTGTCACGTTTTTTTTTGTTGTTGGTTTTTTGTTTTGTCTTGTTTTTTTTATTGCATGTTATTGTTTGTCTTCAGTCCAGGCTAAAGACACTGTGGCGTCCAGAAGGCAGTGCCTCTGAGCTCTGGAATTTTCCTTAAGCCCTAGCCAGCCACACCCTCAGCTTCCTGTGGGCCCTGGCCTGCGAGCCCCTCCAGCTGCTTATGAGTGGTTCTTGCTAAGGCTCCAAACTTGGCCTTTCTGGGAATCACGGATAGCCAAGTTCCCATACTCCTCCTCAGACACTCTCAGGACTCCCTAGTCTGTTGAAATATATTCCCTACCTTTGTTTTTCAGGAGTTTATAATTTAAATGCATCACTTTGCTGGGGAGGTGCAATTGATTAAAACAAAAGAAAAAGAAGAAAAAAATGAAACCTGCTGGGGTGAAACTGACATGACTTCTGTAACATGATATTTGCCTCGCCCTTGACTTAAATTTTATTTACTTATCTTTCTTTTCCCTTAAGCACAATCTGCTTGGAGGCTCTGTTATGGACTCAATGCCTGTGTCCTCTTCAAACTCATATGCTGAACTCCTAGCCCCCAGTGTGATAGCTTTTGTAAGGTAAAACCTTCAGAGGACTATCACGTCAGCTGGTATACTAGCTACTGTTCTCATTCCTATTACCAAATGTCTGACGAAGACCAACTTGAGGATGGAAGGGTGGACTGTAGCTTACAGTCTGAGGGTATAGTCCTTCGTAGTTAGGGCAGCTGGGAGCATCAGTCTTCTTGTTGCACCTGTGGTCTGGAAGCAAAGAGCAATATGCCAGTCCTGAAATGGGGCGGTGCACATCTCAGTTGACATGATCTAGAAACTCCCTCACAGATATGTCAGAGCTTTGATCCCTTGCTATTTCTAGATTCTGTCAAGTTGACAATCAATATTAACTGTCAAGGGGGGGGGGCGGGGAGGGTAAAGATCTTAGGATGAGAGTTTCATTTTAAGAGTAAAAGAAGAAAACTGGACATGACACTTCCGGAGGACCCTGCTATACCTCTCCTGGGCATATACCCAGAGGATTCCCCAGCATTCAATAAGGACACATGCTCCACTATGTTCATAGCAGCTCTATTTATAATAACCAGAAGCTGGAAAGAACCCAGATGTCCCTCAATGGAGGAATGGATACAGAAAATGTGGTATATTTACACAATGGAATACTACTCAGCAATTAAAAACAATGAATTCATGAATTTTTTAGGAAAATGGTTGGAACTGGAAAATATCATCCTAAGCAAGATAACCCAATCACAAAAGAATACACATGGAATGCAATCATTGATAAGTGGATATTAATTAGCCCAGAAGCTCTGAATACTGAAGACACAATTAGCATATCAAATGATTCCCATGAAGAAGGAAGAAGAGGGCCCTGATCCTGGAAAGGCTTGATCCAGCATTGTAGGGGAGTACCAGGACAGAGAAAAGGGAGGGGTAATGATAGGAGAATGGATGGCGAGAAGAGGACTTATGGGACATATGGGGAGGGGGAGAACTGGGAAAGGCGAAAGCATTTGGAATATAAACAAAGAATATAGAAAATAAATATATATATATATTCAAAAAAGAGTAAAAGAAAAGCTCACTTGGACTATATGTTAATAAGAGAGAAAGAGACAGACGACAGACAGAGACACAAAGACAGAGAGACAGAGAGAGCATCTATGTATGTTAGGATACAGGAAGGCAGCTGTCTATAACTCAAAGGAAAGCCCTTCCAAGGAAGAGAATCAATTACATGTGAAAGCAGCCCACCCTAAGGTGCTCAGTCATGTAGATAATGGAGCCACCCAAGAGGAAAACTCACAAACGTGGCATCCTTCGCACCTTACTTAACAGAGCTATGGTTATTGGCTTTGTTTACCAATACAGAGCAAGTGCTTAGCACTTAATAAGCACTCAATAAAAACTTCACTCAAGGGAGGAAAGTGCTCGCTATTTAAGAACCATCATTATAGACCAGAAGGCCATTGATAAAGTTTTTTAAGATAAACAGTTAAATGGTCTATTTCATATCAATTTCCTTGACTAGAAATAAGGGTGTCTTCTCAATATGAGCCACTCTGTGTATGTGGGTTGTTTGGAGGTCTATCTTTTCAATAAAATTTCACCTAACTAAAGTGTCTCTAAGAAAACATATATTCAAAAGGTAAAGCCCTAATGTGGGATCTGAACACTAAGTTCTCCTTTTCTTAACTCTTAGAGAAGAAGTCATCTGAAGGCTTTTATAGATGGTTACATGAGCTGCACAAATAAGAAGATGCATAATCTGCTTCCTACCACCAATTTCAAGACACTTTGGGGAATGTTTTCTACCAGGAAAGTTTTTCGTCTGTCTTCCAATAAAACAAATGCTTTCTTTATGTTTATGCAGGAATGTGTACTTAACATCTTTATGCTTGTGATATCTACTACATAGTAGGTAATAACTATTTGTGGATGGATTGAATTTAGGGATAGCATGTTTAGAAGTTCATAGCATCCTATTGAGGACCAAATTTGCCTCAGAACCTATAACTTTTATATACAAATGCACGGAGCCTCAGCCTGCCCTTGCTTCATGTTACTGCCATGTGTTTCCTTGAAGGATGAAAAGGTTCAGCCTAGCTCACCTCATTTTGAAGCAAGTGGATTTTAAGAAGTCTTTTCTCTTGAGACTCACAGAAGGAGGATGCTATGAGTGAGAAGAAACTACCCAGAAAATTCCCTAAGTTCGATGAGAACAATGGATGGGGTGGTGTTGAATAGAGTTGACAAAGTTGTTTGTTATTAAGAGGGATATTGCTGTTTGGAGCAGAGCCTAGGTGTCTATACTGTTACACATGCACCCGGAGGTAGAATTGGGTGACCATGATTCTCTATGGATGAAGATACACCATGGAATCTGCAGTGTGTCACTACAGCTCCTCTTGTTAAGATTCAATTCTTATCTCCCTACCCTTGAGTCTCGGCTGGTTATGTGACTTGCATAGATCAACAGAAATGGCAGAAGTCACGCTTGGCCAGGTCTAAGCCTGATCTTCAGGGCCTGGCTTTCCTGAATCCTCTCATTTGCTGCCACTGTGTGTTAGGGCTTGATGCTTTATCTGCTTCATGTGGTAAACTCCTGATTCATAGTGGCTATTAATGTGTGGTGATGTTCTAGGAATTTAGAGGATAGGATCTAGCTAAAGGACAGAGGCCACTGGGAATGTGTCTTTGAAGGTTCCAGCTACTTTCTAGAACTCCCTCTTTTCTCTATACACCATAAGGTTGAAAATAAAAAAAAGAAAGATAAAACACTATGCCACATTGCTATCATCATAATGTTCTACCTCATGGTGAGCTTTTAGAATCAAGGAGCCAAGGGCCACAATCTAAAATCTCTGAAACTGTGAATTAAAATACGTCTTTGTTCCTTGCTATCCCATAGTTTGAGCATGGCTTTGTAGCAGTAATTAATACTATATAAGCAAGCTCAATCTAGACAACCAGAATGTTGGAGATATCTATCACCCAGATGATGGCTAATCAATTAGTAGACGTTTGAGTTGGACCATCCAAGACTTTGAGAGACACACCAAAGTAGATTCATAGGCTGAGCCAAGCTGAGCTACTAACTCAAGAGACCCAGAGTTAGCCTGATGTTTACGTGGAATAAGAGACTAATGTCTAACTATTACACATCTTAAATAATTTCTGCAATCAGAGTTTGTGTTTAGCATTAGACAAGAAGACTTGTACTTTTATTTAAATAAAGACATAAATATGAATGCTAATTTTCTTCTGCTCTATCAATTATTACAAGTAGAAATATAATGTAGAATCTCATATTAATTATTAGTTTCTTTTAAATCCACCAAACAATAATAAAAATAGCACCAAGAATTCTGGAGAGAAGTAGGGCTAGGTTTTGGAAATAACCAACAACCCTTAAAACTGTGATCTATAGGCATCAAAAACTGTCTCAAACACCCTAGACTTCAGTTTATACATCCTCACTAACGGAGGCCAAAATTGGTATATAAATTAGTAAGAACTTTTAATTTTTTCACACCTAGACTAGTAGGCTAATATATATTAGCAATTTTTCAAGGAGTGTGGTTCAGAAGCCTGGAAATGGGCACTGAATTCTTCTGTTTTCTAGCAGCAGAATTCTCTGTGCTCTCTCCATTCCTTTGCCTAGTAAAAACCACTGCATGCTAGCATTAATGATTAATGTCTATTGCTGATATTTTCAGATTAATGCCTCAATGACTGGACAGGAAATCTGGTTCCAGTCCACAGGCAAGTCGCCTTAGCTCGTTATTAATCACCAAAAACATAAGCTGCATAGAATCTCTGCTGCAAATGAGAGAGATAAATTTAGTCATGTTGATAATTTTAAACTCACCTCTAGGCGAGCAAGAAGGCCTAAGGGAAAGCATTTTAGGAAAGGGTTGCCTGGAAGAACAGCAGAAATCAGGTTGTGGGAGCAACTGCACATCTCCTTCGGAGGCTGAAGAACAAGCTACCGTAGGTGAGCCTTATGATTCGACAGCAACTATTTGTGTTTAATTAGCACATTGATTAGAGGTTTAACAGGTGCATATATTTTCCTTTTCCCAGTTAATAGGCTTTCTTATTGGTAAGAAAAAAATCTAGGCATGGTCTCACCTACTATATATAGTTCATGATATAATGATATAAAAAGAAAATACCACAATAAACTGATCTAAAAAGAAACTCCTGTTTTAAATCAATGTTGTTGGATCATTAAAGGAATCATACTATGTTTTGATTTACATGAAATAAGTTTAGAAGAGAACAAGTTTATATTCTTTGAGGAACTCCTTTATAACCCAAGAGATCGATGAAATGATGGGCTGGCCATAGAAACATGTAGCTTTTATGCTTTGTAAGGTCTCTTTGCAAGGATGCGATAATTTCCTGTGATATCTAAGCAGAAAGGGCATGTTTTATTGCACCCTTGTTACAGATGGAGGAATTGAGGTTCAGAGATATCAAGCCACTTAAGTGCAAAGGTTTCACAGGCTAGAATCAATCAGTAGCTACATTTAAAATAAGTTTAAGGGTGATTTAAAAGATGTAGCTCTCTCCTTCTTGTGCCCTCTATCATTTTTATGTCAAGGGCATTAGAAAAGATATAAACCCACAACACAGAAAAGAGAGACCATAAGCCACTGTTAAGTAAAGGTCACATTTCAAACTGTCCATTGATGATGGGGGAAATGGAAATCGAGAGTGATCCCACGGAACCAGTGGATACGACTGGATTGAGATTCAGAAACAAGTGGGACAGAGATGACATTCCCGGAGGACCTCAGGAAAGCATAGATCTAGGAGTTGTAGGTGCAGCTCCAGATGATTCTTGGGACTAAGTGTGGAATACCAACAGAGGAGAGCCTAGGCCAAAGTGGGTTAACCTGGTCCAGGACCAGAGGCCAGTCCACAGCACAGGTGGACTCTCTCTCAATAAGGAGAATTGTTTGCAAAAGTAAAGAAAGGCCTGGAGACTCAACCCTCCCGGGGTCTGGTCTAACATATGCAAGATCCTAGGCTACACCCCCAGCACAGCAAGGAAAACACTGTGGGAGATGATGGCCTAGCCCCAAAACATTAGAATTTCCAAGAAATAAAAGATGGAATACCATCACCTTTTTATCCTAAATTAGACAATAAAACAAGCTTGGTACTTTTTACAGAATAGTTTTTCCTAGAAACCCTTCTGGAAAGGGTTCACCTATTTTTTATTATCTTTAAATTTCTTTATACAATATATTTGATGATATTCTTTCCCCTTCCTCAACACCTCCCAGAACCTCTCTTCCTCCCTACGCACATAAATTCACTTAACTGGATATGTTCTCTCTCTCTCTCCCTCTCCCTCTCTCTCTCTCTCTCTCTCTCTCTCTCTCTCTCTCTCTCTCTCTCTCTCACACACACACACACACACACACACACACACACAAATGGAGTCCATTTTGGGTTGGCCAACTACTCTGAACATGGAGCCTGCCCTGGAGTGTGGTTTCACTCCGTTGGAGAAGACTGATTTTCCCTTTCTCCGTAGCCATTAATTACAATTACTCTTGATTAGGGGTGAAACTTTGTGTCTACTTGCCCCTTTCTAGGCTGGAATTTGTGTGGTTTGAATTAGTAATGGCTTTATACATGCTTTCACAATTTCTGTGCATTCACATGAATATCAGCCCTGTTGTATCTGAAAGATACTGAAGAAGACAGTTCTCCTTGGAGTTCTCCATTCCTGCACATTGTCCACTTATGGGTCTCTGTGGTCCTTACCTCTTGCTGCAAGAAGCTTCTCTGATGACATTGAAGCAATGTACTATGTGTATATCATAGTAATTAGAAGTAATTCTGTTGCTATGACATTTAGCAGAATAATAGTAATATATTTTCCCCTGTGGCCCGTTAGATAGATTTATTTAATCTCAGTTCCTTGACTACTTTAGCAGCACCAGTTTGGGGGGGGGTGTCTATCTCATAGAGTGGATCACAAATCCAGTCAAAAAATGGTTGGTTACTCACATAACATTTGAGCCACTGTTAGGCCAGTATGTCTTGCAAGCAGGTCATTGTTATAGATTAGAGGATTCATAGGTGGGGATAATGGTGATTGCTTTTCCTCTCTGATGGTGTACACAGTGCCTTCAAGCACCATGAATGCAATCAAGTAAGTGGAAAGCTCCTAGCTGGGCACAAGTTCAATTTCTCCATGTTCCATAACATACGTGGTGAAATCATGAAATTTGCAGGTAAATAGTTGGAGCTAAAATCAACCATCATGAGAGAGGTAATCCAGAGCCAGAAAGACCATTGCATTTTTGTAGATGAATGTTAGCTTTTAAACTTTACATATGCATGGATAATCAAAATAACCAGAGAGTTTGGGTAGCTGGTAAGGGTCCAGAGGGGAATATGAGATCTTTCAAGAAAGAGGAAATAGGCTCTCTGGAGAGGACCTACTAGGAGCACACAGGGCCTAAGATCAGTGGAGCAGATGGCACAGAAGTCTTCCTGCCGTCATTTGCACCAGGGAGCCGGAAGACTCCATAGCCTTCTGTGCAGAGCCTGCCAGGAGAGAGTGATGTTCCAGCAGCGCTTTCACTTCTGAACTCAGAGGTGAGATCTCCACCTTCTCTCTAGAGGGGACCTGCTAGGAGCACACAGGGCCTAAGATCAGTGGAGCAACTGGGACGGAAGTCTTCCCACTGCCATTTGTACCAGGGAGTCGGGCAACTCCACAACCTTCTGTGCATAGCCCACCAGGACACAGAGAGAGATCCCAGCAGAGCTTTCACTTTTGAACTCAGAGGAGTAAGGACACAGGCTTACAGGCCCACAGGAGAACAAACTCCAGCCAGAGACAACAATATCAACTAGCCCCAGAGATAACCAGATGGTGAAAGGCAAGCACAAAAACCATACCAACAGAAACTAAAGCCACATCGTAACATCAGAACGCTGTTCTCCCACCACAGCAAGTCCCAGTACCCCAACACACCAGAAAAGCAAGAGTTGGATTTAAAATCATATCTCATGATGCTGATAGAGGGCTTCAAGAAAGACTTAAATAACTCACTTAAAGAAATACAAGAGAACATCAGTCAACATGTAAAAGCCCTTAAAGAGGAAACACAAAAATCCCTTAAAGAAATACAGGAGATCATGGGTCAACAGGCAGAGGCCCTTAATGAAGAAACACAAAAATCCCTTAAAGAATTAAAGGAAAACGCAAACAATCAAGTGAAGGAACTGAACAAAACTATCCAGGATCTAAAAGTGGAAGTAGAAACAATAAAGAAATCACAAAGTGAGACATCTCTGGAGATAGAAAACCTTGGAAAGAATTCAGGAGTCATAGATGCTCATCAACAACAGAATACAAGAGATAGAAGAACCTCAGGTGCTGAAGATACCATAGAAAACATTGACTCAACAGTCAAAGTAAATGCAAAATGCATAAAGCTGGTAACCCAAAACATCCAGGAACTCCAGGACACAATAAGAAGACCAAACTTAAGGATTATAGGTATAGATGAGAGCTAAGATTTCCAACTTAAAGGGCCAGTGAGTATCTTCAACAAAATTGTAGAAGAAAGCTTCCCTAACCTAGAGAAAGAGATGCCCATGAACATACAAGAAGCCTTCAGAACTCCAAACATACTGACTAGAACTGAAAGTCCTCTCGGCACATAATAATCAAAACACCAAATTCACTAAACAAAGAAAGAATATTAAAAGCAGTAAGGGAAAAAAGGTAAATAACTTATAAAGGCAGACCTATCAGAATCACACCAGATTTCTCACCAGAGACGATGAAAGCTAGAAGATCCTGGGCAGACCTCATACAGACCCTAAGAGAACACAAAGGCCAGCCCGGGCAACTTTACCCAGCAAAAGTCTCAATCATCATAGATGGAGAAAACAAGATATTCCATGATAAAAAAACAAATTTACATAATATCTGTCCACAAATCCAGCCCTACAAAGGATAATTGATGGAAAATGCCAACACAAGGAGGGAAACTACGCCCTAGAAAAAGCTAGAAAGTAATCTTTCAACAAACGCAAAAGAAGATACCCACACAAACATAAAAATAACATCAAAAATAACAGGAAGCAACAATCACTATTCCCTAATATCTCTTAAGAACAATGGACTCAACTCCCCAATAAAAAGACATAGACTAACAAAATATTTCTTATGTAAACCTTCAATTTTATCAGAAAATGTTTGTAATTCCCCTTTTATTTAGTAATATTTTTATGTCTACCATTTTATCTGCATTCTTTTTCATGATAACCTTCAATTTTTAGTATGTCTTTCTATATACTTCCTCTATTTTATGAGAAATCTTTTCAATGTAAATCTTTGATTTTATCACATATGTTTCTAATTCACCTTCAATTAATTTAGAGTTTTTATATCTACCATTTTAAAGGTAAGGTTTTCCATGAAATAGTCAATTTTAATGTGTTTGTCTATTTATTTCT
This sequence comes from Apodemus sylvaticus, assembly GCF_947179515.1. NCBI lineage: Eukaryota > Metazoa > Chordata > Mammalia > Rodentia > Muridae > Apodemus > Apodemus sylvaticus. Next base: position 33,411,846 of record NC_067480.1, read on the forward strand.
TGAATTTTACCAGAAATATTTTCCATGTAAATCTTCAATGTTATCTGAAAATGTTTATAATTCCACCTTTAATTAACTTAGAATTATCTTTATTCCTATCATTTTATCTATATAATTTCCAAAATAATTTTTAATTTTTAACATGTTTTCTATATATTTCTTCAAGTTTATCAGAAATATTTTCCATATAAATCTTCAAGTTTATCAGAAAATGTTTATAATTCCACTTTTAATCAACTTAGGAATACTTTTCTACCATATAATATACCATTATTATATCTATATAAAATTTTCCATGATAATCTTCAATTCTAACATGTTTTTCTACATTTTTCTACAATTTTATCAGAAATATTTTCCATGCAAATCTTCAATTCTATCATAAAACATTTCTATCCCATATTTCAATTAATTTAGCAATGGTTTACATGTCTACCACTTTACTCTTCAATTTTCCTTTAAAATTGTCAATTTTAATGTGTTTATCTAATATATTTTCCATGTAAATCTTTAATTTCATCATAAAGTGTTTTTATTTCCCTTTACTTCCCTTTTCAATAAAAAAGAAAAAAAAAGAAAGAGGAAATAGAACTTAATGTTAAAAAGACAAAAGGGGGAACTAGAATAGAATGGGGAGAGGGATGGGAGGGCAGAGTAAAGCAGAGAATATGGGGAGAGACATCTAACACTAAAAGCCTTGAAAAGAAACTGGGGAAGACCCTTGAGGAAATGGGCACTGGGGAAAAGTTCCTGAATAGAACACCAATAGCTTACGCTCTAAGATCAAGAATTGACAAATGGGACCTCATAAAACTACAAAGTTTCTGTAAGGCAAAGGACACTGTCAAAAGGACAAAACGTCAACCAACAGATTGGGAAAGGATCTTCACCAACCCTAAATCTGACATAGGGCTAATATATAACATATACAAAGAACTCAAGAAGGTAGAACCCAGAGAACCAAATAACTCCATTAAAAAGTGGGGTATGGAGCTAAACAAAGAATTTTCACATGAAGAACTTCGGAGGGCTGAGAAACACCTTAAGAAATGTTCAACATCATTAATCATTAGGGAAATGCAAATCAAAACAACCCTGAGATTTCACCTCACACCTGTAGAATGGCTATGGTCAAAAACTCAGGAGACAGAAGGTGCTGGCGAGGATGTGGAGAAAGAGGAACACTCCTCCACTGCTGGTGGGATTGCAAGATGGTGCAACCACTTTGGAAATTAGTCTGGCGGTTCCTCAGAAAACTGGGCATGACACTTCCTGAGGACCCTGTTATACCACTCCTAGGCATATATCCAGAGGATTCTTCAGCGTGCAATAAGGACACATGCTCCACTATGTTCATAGCAGCCCTATTTGTAGTAGCCAGAAGCTGGAAAGAACCTAGATGTCCTTCAGCGGAGGAATGGATACAAAAAATGTGGTATATTTACACAATGGAGTACTATTCAGCCATTAGAAACAATGAATTCATGAAATTCTTCGACAAATGGATGAAGCTGGAGAACATCATACTAAGTGAGGTAACACAGTCTCAAAAGATCAATCATGGAATGCACTCACTGTTAAGTGTATATTAGCCTAGAAACTTTGAATACCCAAGACATAATCCACAAATTACATGATGTCCAAAAAGAATGGAGGAGTGGCCCCTGGTTCTGGAAAGACTCAGTGCAAGAGTATAGGGGAATTCCAGAACAGGGAAGTGGGAAGGGGTAGATGGAGGAACAGGGGGAGGGAAGAGGGCTTATGGGATTTGCAGGGAGTGGGGACCCAGAAAAGGGGAAATCATTTGAAATGTAAATAAAAAATATATCAAGAAAAAAAAGAAAAAAAAAAGAAAAGCTATATGAGAACCTACTACTTCCTAAAATAGATGCATGCATACATAAAAAGAATTTCAATAGAATTACCATATAATGGAGGAGACCATGCTCCCAATTAAATATCTTATGTCACGGAGTAAAACTCCACTGTCAGGAACAGGATTACATCTTGATGAATCATAGGGCAAAGAGGTCCCGTAGATCCTCACAAACATTCCAGACCAGAGGCAAGGGTATTGGTTAGCCCCTACCCTAACCTGACAGTAAGGTGCTATTGTTGGAGAGTTTGTTAATTAAAGACATGTGTTTAATATTTTGCTATTGCATAAACTTCTTGGCTGAAAACTAATGTTTTAATTAAAATTTTTTGCCATGTTAAACATAATTTCCTAGTCATATTTTGAACTTCATGTTCATTTTAAATATTAACATTTATAACACTATGGTTTAAAACCCTAATGCAAGTTTTGTTTGTTTGTTCAGACTTCACTGCTGGAAGGGGAGATTGCATTTTTATACGCTGATATTTAGTCAATTTCTCCATAATTATGTTGGATGCTTTTGTGTTCTGTGCAACATGCCTTTGATCAGATGATAATAGGATTACTTGTTTTGTTTTGCTTTGATTACTTTTTGATACAATGGATAACCATTGTACTTTGTGATACAATGAATAACAGTTGTAAGGGGTGAGACAGGGTTTTAAGTAGCCCAGGCTGGCCGAGAATACTTTACATAGTCAGGGATGACCTTGAATTCTGCCTCTTCTGCCTTCTCTCAGATGCATTACAGATGTGTGCAGCCATGCCCCATGAGCAGTACTTTAAAGTACATATTAATTTGTACCCAATAAAAATATTCTTACTATATCAATTTTCCATTGCTGCATTTAAAAAAAATTACCACATATTTGGTGGCTGACTGTAGCATATTTATCTCCTCAATTTCCAGGTCAGAACATTTGCGAGAACAAACAGGTTTTGAAGTGTCAGAAAGGGGGTGAATCTCCACGAACCTCTGCAGTCATCTTCCAAGTTCACAGACTATTACAGAATCCACTGCCCTGTGGTTGTAATCTACCTGTTTCCACAAAAGCTGTCACATGGGGACCAATTTCGGCTCTTGGAAGCCACCAGCAGTTTCTACTGGCAGCTTACAGCATGACTGATGAGTGCCTTGCAGACCAACAGTGACACACACAGACACACCCCTCCTTATCTTCCTTCAAGGGTCCTCTGCTTAGGTCAGCTCAGCAAGGATAGTCTCCGTTAATTAATTCAAAGTCAACACATTAGCAGCACAAACATGGATGTGATGTTCATTGTACCACAGGCTTTACCCCAGGTTGAAGAGAAGCTGAGAGGATGTGCAGCATTTTTTTAGTCCATTTTCAAATCTTGTCACCTGCCTTTCTCTCTTTGGTGGCTAATTGTATGTATCCACTGGGATGAGAAATGGGATACACAGATATTTATTTGGTCACATTGCCTTTATCGTGTCTCTGGAGATCAATATTGGAATTGTTAAGTTGAGTAGAGCAGATCCTCCTCCCAGAACAAGTCTCATTTGCTCGTTAAAGTCTAGAAAGGAGCCAGACGTACAAATGTGAGGAACTACCGAGCGCCCACTGAGATGGATGCTGCTTTGTTCTTTCCTTTGACCTCAGGATAAAACATTATCCTTTCCCTGTTTTCAAGTCTGTTTTCAGTCCATGGTTCTGGGTCTCCAGTTTGTCAACTTCACGGGTTGGTATTTGTTAGCCTCCAGTGTTGGATGAACCAACTTTGCATAGACGGCTTATGACATGTTTGTTGGTCCTGATTCTCTGAAGGATATTGACTAACCCAGATGTTGGTGCCAAGAGTGGTTCAAAAGGAACCAAGTTTCAAGGATAAACTGTCCAAATGTATTTGGGAATTTGTGGAATTGGCTCTCTAACGAGAGTCAGACAGCTAATGACTATTTTCATTAGTTAAGAGAACACTCTGACAGACATCGCCTGGCATGGGAGATGCGTCAAATGTTGTCACTAGGTACTTTTAATCAACCACTTACAAGAGGAGAGGATCTGGGAAACTGCACATAAACTTTTAAGCTTTTAATTTTTAAAAACTAATGAATATAATGAGCTTGGGTCGCTCTTCTGAATGTCACCAGAAAAAGTGGCAAAGAAGCAGATGTGCTGCTCGAATTACTTGGAAAATTTTTTATGTGCTTAAAAGTGCCCTGTTCTCTGTGATTGGGTCTCTCTATGTCTCCAGGCTGGGTTTAACTTTGTAATTCTCCTATTTCTGCCTCCCGAGAGCAGGGATTAAAGCCTACTGCAATGACCAGATTTGAAGTTGACTCTCTTACCTTTTGAAATCACAAGGATGAGACTGCAGAAGACCCACATGCGGACCCTCATCCCATGACTGGGTGAACTACAACACAAATCAAATGCTTAGTCTTGTAGTATATCAACTGTATGAGTGAGGGCAATAAGTCAGGAGAAATAGAACCTCGAACATGGTAAGAAGATGTGTGGGTCTGGTGCCTGTAACACACAGCAGAGTCAAAGCACAAATCATAATGTTTCTGTGTAGGTCTGTCATATTGCCATGTTGATGAGCTAACCTTACAAGCAAAATTGATAAGAAATGTCCCAACGCTTTATTTGAACAGTATAAGTAGAAAATATTAGGATAAGAAAATAAGAAGTGAACATGAGCCAGGCGGTGATAGCACATGTCTTTAATCCCAGTACAGAGGCAGGTGGATCTCTGTGAGTTCAAGAACAGCCTGGGCTACAGAACTAGTTCCAGGACATCCAGGACTATGTGAAGAAACCCTGTCTTGAAAAACAAACAAACAAAAAGTCTACTAGAAGAAGAGGAGGGAGAGGATGAGGAGGAAAAGGGGAGGGAGAAAGCTTGAACAACAGAAAAAAAAGCAGGGGTTTTCTCTCAGTTTCTGCATTTGAGCCAGCTACCTTTCAGATTTAGAATCATCTGAATGAAGGAGAGGCCAGTTCTTCTTGAGGAAAACAGCCTGATCTGCTGCCAAAGTGTATACTGTTCATCTCATTCCCAGTTCTCCCATAGTAACTCTGCATTGAGGGAAAAAAAATCAGCCTCTGTGTGCTACTGGATAGTCTCTCCGAAGTGACAGTTTCAAGAGACCCACAAATGCTAGTGTTGTCCCCTGGTGAGAGTTTATGGAATTGGAGTCACCACATGTGTGGTACCTTGTTCTCTCTGGTCTGATTATCACCTCTGTAATGGAATACAACTCTGGTGGGAGTTACCGTCCCTATGTCCCTCAAGTCCTTAGCAGTGACATTGTCACTAGAGCATCTCTAGCATGCAGTTTTGCCATTGAAGTGCTGTTTTTCTGGATCGAGACACTTCCAGTGGCTTTCACCCATCTCTTCTCAGCATCACAACACCAGATTCCCAGGGCAGGGAATCATGATGGGATTGTACCAGCTGCTGGGATGGCTCATTTCAATTATGCACTGTGGACCTGGGGGAATAAACAGGGCTGTTTGGAAACCTCCTGTGTTTGCTGTGATGAAGATATGAGGTAAATGAACATATCATTACCTCATGGCAAGCTATTAAAATAGCAAATGCCTTCTCCTCCATCTATGACAATATGAACCATTAGAAGCAGTAGGCTCTCCATTGTTTCATTAGTATATTATCAATATCCTACTTTGGGGATATATAAATTCTATAGTCCTTTGCCATAATTTAGTTTGCATGGTGTAAACTAAACTTTCCTTTCGTGAGATATCACACTGGTATATTATGTTGGGAATTACACTGATTATACTCAGTGTGCATGGAATAGTTTCTGTTCCCATTGTACTGGTTTTAAAAAAAATACCCTGTATGTCAGAGAGCTAGACAGAAATCCTACAAAAACTCAGGGACCTTTTATCTCACTGTAATTTTTGGTGATTGTACGGTGTGAGGCATACTGAGAAAGAGATCTTTCCCAAGATAAGAGGTAAGCTGTTGAATCTGTGTCTTTGATATGCAAAAGAACAATATGGTGCCTAAAGGATGTTTAAATTTTGGAAATGACTTACCCCATCGGGATGTTCTTCTGGCCCATTTACTTAGCATCCTGAAACACTGCTGTGTGGAGACCAGAATTAGAGAAAACTCTGACACCGGTCCAGAATACTGGCTAGCTGCTCTGTACCGTGGGCCATTTGACCCAGGAATTCCAATGGTGTCTGAAGATAGGCAAGCTGTTTGGAAGATTTTGGGAAGCCCTCATCCAAGAAGAATGAGCTCACAGGACTATAGAGCAAAACCCCATCCTTCTTTGAGTTAACTCTTTTAAAGAAATAGCTCTTAAAGGTCCTTAGCCATAAGCCCCTGAGTTATCTCACAACCTTAACTTTCTGTCATGTACTAGACTTATCCAATGTAATGGAACACAACTGACTGGGCATGATCAATCCTGAAGGCATGAGTGGGTTGCATGTGGAAGTGGCTCACATCTTCATGGTCCCCACTGCTACTGCACTGCCTTCTCCCTCCCATCTATGGGCTCACAGAGACTCCTCGGTCACCAGCAGATTGAGAATACTGAGTCTGACTTATACATGGGTTCACACAAAGTGCAGACACCACACAAAAGTAGGTGATTGGAATATTACAGACCCGTTCAGGTGAAGGCGAAACCTCCCCCACAGCAGAATGTGTAGTGCAGGTGGTTTTCATCTTCATTTAGAAGTAGAAATAGCCAATGCATAATCATCTACTAGTTCATGGGTTATTGACATTGATTTGCTGGATGGTCCAATTACTTAAGAAGAAAATGGTGACAAAGAGATTTGCAGAAGAAGCATGCCAATAAAATTCTCTAGATGGCCTTAAATAGCTCACAGTTTCGAGGTGTGATCCTGCCGAGGCATCAGGAGTTTGAAGCAGCTGGCCACATCACACCCTCAGTCAGGCCAGAGAGGAGTGAATGCATAAGTAGTTCCCACCTGTTTTTCTCTATTTTGTACACCTCAGAATCCCCAGGCCAGAGAATGGTCCCACCCACAATTAAAGTAGGTCTTCTCATACCAACTAATATAACCAAGACAATCCCCTTGTTGCTGGACACTATTCTTAAGAAGATACTATTAAAGAGTCATGAACAAACTTCTACCCACTGAGACAGGGAACTGATGACAGATCAAAGTAGAGATTGCACTGAAGTCCAACTTAGTGAATCAGTGAGTTTCATCAGGTTACTAACAAGAACAGAAGTAACTCAAAGACAGCTGGGTCACCAAAAGCCAGCCCCAGGCATAAGCAACAGTTTGTAACAGCAGGACACCTGGAGCACACTGTATAACCTGCAGGGAGCTCAGCAGATTGGAGAATGTCCTTTCCAGGTAGCTCAATGGTCTGAGCCTCTGCCAGGCTGTTTGGTTGGTCTCCGCCTTCTCGAGGCAGCTGGGTTACACTGGGTGACTCCCAGCAGTCCTTACAGCGTGTCTATGCTCGGAGAGGGAGGAGCCTAATGAATGTGGTCAGTGTCAGCGACTTCCTGAATCCTTTAAGTTGTATACTTCCGGAGTTTAAGGAGCTTCCTGCAGGCTAGAATGTTTCACCTTACTTTAAGGCATCCTGTTGTTTTGTTTTGTTTAACACCCTATGTCTTAAGGAGCTTCCCTACACATCAAAGGTTTAATCTTGAGGGAAACTACTGCAACGGAAGGAATCCTAAGGCCCATCTCCCAAGTCGATTATAGATTTTGTGAAGCTGACAGTTAACCCTAACAAAAATAGATTAATAGGCCGGGTGGTAGTGGCCCAAGCCTTTAATCCCAGCACTTGGGAGGCAGAAGCAGGCGGATTTCCAGGCCAGTTTGGTCTACGAAGTGAGTTCCAGGACAACCAGGGCTACATAGAGAAACCCTGTCTCAGAAAAAATAAAACAAAACAAAAAAACAAACAAAAAATAGATTATTAGATAGATAGATACATAGATACATAAATAATAGGTAGAAAGATATAGATATACATATATACAGACAGGCAGGCCGACAGACAGACAGACAGACAGACAGACAGAGAAGATAGATAGATAGATAGATAGATAGATAGATAGATAGATAGATAGATAGATAGATAGATAGATAGAGATAGATAGGTGAAGAAATTCTGATTAATACACTCACCTTTACAATTTTCCAAATAACTTCAGAAGATTTTGGAAATGTTTCTTTACTTACCTATAAATATCTTATTGAGGTTTATACTTGTACAAGTGAAGTGCACTTGTAGAAAACTACACACACACACACACACATATAAATTCCTTCTTCCTCCACTGGTATCCAAAACATTACCCCTTCCAGCCTTTATATCTCAAGGGCTAATTATTTATAACTACAACCAGACTAACAACACAAACGGGATTGGCTTGTTTTGAACTGTATATAAATTATACAGTATTAGACACAGAGCCCCCCCCTCTCCTTGTTGTCCGCACATTGTGTCCACCCATGGTCTCTCGAGCTCTTGTTGCTCTCTACTCTGTGCTGTCTTGTGTTCTCTGTCTCTCCCAGTATGCTCTGTCTCTTTCTATCTCCAATGCCCTCTCCCACTCTTCCATTTCCCTAGCCCAGCCATGTCCAGTCTGCTTTTCTCTCTGCTCTGGACTTCTTCAAATAGCTCTGGCTGTTCTCTGATATCCACAATAAAACTTCCCCATACCATGGAGCAATCATGTTGAAAGTTTATACTCGCAATACTTGAATTTTTTAAATCTGTCTTACTATAGACAGAATAATTTTTACAAAATTCATCATTCACTAATGTATTTTGTAGCATGTGTTTGTTCATTCTCATTGTTGTATGGTGTTCTACAGTAATCTTTTCTTCATTCTGATGTCGTATGTCCAGTGTGTGTGTGTGTGTGTGTGTGTGTGTGCGTACGCGCACAAGCGCTACATATTGAGCTCCTTGCCTCACTCATGCTAGACAAGCTGCTATAACTTCAGTGCTTTAGACCATAAACAATTATCCTACCATGTGTATTCTTGGATTTGTGTTTTGGGGGAGATATATATCTATGAGACTTTTAATTAGAGCATTTATTAACCTTATACATAACTTTGGCCAGAGTTAAACACCTATTATCTTTGCTCCAAGAACATGAAAGATCTTATCACTGATGCAAATTAAATATCCTTCCAAAAGCACTTCCACGTTTGCCTAGAGATGAAACGAAAATAAGATAAAAGAAATTCCGATTTATCTTTCCCCAGCCAGGGTTGCACCTTCTTGCCAAAGCACTAAGTGTAAATACAATGTCTTTGATTTCCCTTATTTTCTTAGAAATGTTCATCATACTCAACCATTACTGCTCCCAATATACACTTTTGATTTGATTATTGGTCATGTCTTGCTCATTCAGCCGTGGGCACCTGACATTTACATTGACGGAAGGGCTTCATGCAGAAACATGGGTTTTGGGGTGTTTTATTGTTGTTGTTGTTGTTTGTTTGTTTTTGATTTTGAGACTTCTTTATTGTTCACATTTTAGGAATGAAATTTCCTCTTAAGCCATTCTCTTGTTTACATTTTTCATTTCACATCTTTAAAAAATCTGCATCAGCAAAATCTTAGATATGTCTTACTATGTCAAACATTCCTTTTGGCACAAGTACTCATCAAAGCATGCCACCAATTGATCAAATGATCACATCTTACTGCTGAGCTGAACTGGTTCTTTAAATCTTTCTTGGAATAATACCTACTAGGCTGTCTGTTCCTGGCAAGGTCCAGCCTTAATGAGAGGCTTGTGTTTTAGAACAAATGAGCCCATTCCCGCTCTCTTCAAGCACACAGGTATGTTTCAATTCTTACCTGACCCTGTGCACTGTTCTAGCCCCTGTGAACTTCCTGTGCAGCAGGAATCCCCAGTACCAGCCTAAGGTCATGGAAGAAGTAGCCCTACAAAGAACCAGGCCTCAGCCTGCCTTCGTCATTGGCCTCATCACTACTTCCATGAAGCTCTCCAACTTAAGCATTCCAGGATGAAGGGTGTGCAACCCGCCTAGTTTCCTGATGAGCCGGGCCCTCTGGAATCCATGTAAGACTCAACCCACTCCACCCTTCTGTCTGCACCAATGCCAACTTCTCCGTTCTGCAACTTGATCAATCACCTCTCCGTAGAACAGATGGCAGCCTCCCTCAGCTGAAACTCCTGATTCTAGGAGTAATTCCCATGGAGATCCAGGAGGATTTGGTTGAATAGGATGCTGGTGGAGATGGAAGAAATTAGCACCCACCATATTGCAAGGATAGTGGTCTCTAGCTCCCTATCTCTCTACCTGACCCATTTCCTTTTTTGATACCTTGGCTCCTGTACCAAGGTTGCTGAGGGCCATGAGCATACAAAAGCAAATTAGTTAAGCTTGGGGGAGCAGTCTGACCTTGACTATTTCTGGGGATATCCAGAGTATTGGGGGTATATAACAACTTATTTCTGTCAGTTCTTATTGTCAGTTCTGTCCTAAGCCAGCTAATTTAAAATAGTATGAATGTTTAATAAAAGTAGTTTATAAAGCCCATAATTTCACTTATAAATGTTATGAGGAAGTTCTAAAGAGGCAGGACAGTGATAAGGAACTTCCAGGGCTCTTCTGCTTCTGCCCTTGACGTATCCAAGCACCCTTGTGCACCAGGCTGAACTGCAAGGAGTGAAGCTTAGATAGGCTGGGTGGATTCATAGGATCTCCCAGCCCCTAACATAAAATCAGGAGAAATAGCCTTCTCTAGAGATGGTTTTCAGTGAAGCAGCTCTCCTCTATTGGGGATAAGAGTTATAGAAACCTTGGGAAGTGGGTAGGGGTTTTTAGGGTGAATGTACATCATTGGCTGGTGCCCAGGTGCTAGAATGCTTCATTTGCATGAAGAGGAATTCCAGGTGCTTGCTGGACATGTCCTTATAGGGAGAGAGAGAAAGTTTAACCTGTAATTTGGTCACCAGGCTAAGTCTGTCTACCTCAAGGGTGGAAAAGGTGGGGGTCATAAGGCTTATGTGAACTGGGACATGCAGGCCCAGAGCAAGGAAGAACACAGCCCTACTCCTGCCTCTTTCGGGATGAGATTTCTTGGGGTTTGGACACATCGTTTTCTTACTCTTGCTTGAGACTGGCTCTCCCAGTCTCATGGCTTCTGGAACCAGTTGAGGTAGGGCTGAAAGCAGCAGCACTGAGGAGGAGGCATGCGAGTACATACCATCAAAATGATGGAAATCACTGAACCCTGAGGAAATATGGAAGACCATTTCACACAAACAGAATAGTGTGCACAGATGTTGATGTAAAACTCAACTTGAGTTCTTGGGAAACGGAGAGCAAGCCCATGCCATGTGCTTTACCCTTTGCATTTTGTGTTTTGCCTAGTTATACCTAGTTTTGGCAAGGTTATACTCCTCACCTTCAGTCTCTGGCCCAAAAAAGTGCCATTCATTCATTAATAAGAAGGCGTGGTGAAGCCTCTTTTCATGGCAAAGAGAAAGGATAAGAGATAGGGAAATTACTCTTGAAAAGAATGATATAGAAGCAGATTCTGTAGGAATACATAGTTAAATCTTTGACTCAGGCATCACTAATGTAAAAATCATTTGTGTCTTCTTTTATGTGATATATATTCATATAAACACAAACTCAGGTTAATTATCATCTGTTGCTGTCCAGACATGCTATAAAATGAAGCAAGTAATTGAATTCTCCATAAAGCTCCTGGAACCCAGGAGGCAGCCAGCTATAACTCTGCTCATGATAATCAAGAAGACTTTACAGAATTAGAGAACAGGATGAACTAGATATAGAAAAGGGAGTCTTTGGTGTGTGTGTGTGTGTGTGTGTGTGTGTGTGTGTTGCCAACAACAAAACAACAGGAACTTGTGAATGCCTTTGCATTGTTTTGAAAGAGAAATTATTCACATGTATTTAGGACTAAGACATGACAACACTGAAATTAACTCCATAATACTTATTCTTAACCATGGATTATAAATATTGGGGAGGTATTCATCCAAACAATAAGCGTGTGTCAGTTTGAGCAAATAGGTCCTAGGTCCCAATCACTTGGCCAGCTCTTTTTAAAACAACGATAAGCTCTTCACATTGTGGTATATCTATACAATTCTAAGATGTCCCAAACATCATCTGTCCTGGCTCCATTTACCCCACTTATATAATCCCCAAAATTGTCAATAGAATGGATTTTCCTCCCATGACCAGATTATGCCATATGCCACAGCTTAAGATAGGAAAATTGTTCAAGTGGACCTTATTTAAGATCGTGAGCCATTTTCAGTGTTCCCCAGTTGTCACAGAATTCAGTCACATGGAGCTGGAGAATTAGATACATCTGGCTGGTGGGAAGAATGGAAAGTCCCTGTGTCAATGAATCCGGCAGCTCAGAGAGGGTGAGAACAGTCCATGGCTGACAGCCTGAAAGAAATGGGACCTAGATCTTTCAACTGTACGGCATGGAATTCTTCAAGTATCCTAAATGAATTTGATAGCCAGTCCTTCCCTTAGAGACCCCAGGAAAGAACACTCCTCGACTGCTCCATTGCCTATAGTTTTAAAACACTAAGAAGGATACTATCATGCTCTGACATCTGACCTATAGACTATGAACTAAGAGACATCTTTTTTAAAGCTCTGAAGTTTATGGTGCAATAGGAATATAATGTAATCTCTTCTATAATATTCTCTCTCTCTCTCTCTCTCTCTCTCTCTCTCTCTCTCTCTCCTTCCCCCCCCCACCTCCAGACTTCAGAGAGCCATTAAGTGAAATGTGTCTTCCCATGACCCATCTTAGCAGCTTGGCAGGACTTACCAAAACCACCTCAAATCCATGTCATCTCTCTCTGTGATGTATGGGTAGTTTACATATATATGTTTTCCTAAGATACAGAATATAGCCTGTGTTCCTTACATGTGACCCAAATCTTTGTAAAAACAAATGCAAATGCCTATTATGGTGACATATGAGTGGAGATGGGGAGGGAAGAGAAGAGAAACAGAAGGAAGGGGAGAGAAGGAAGATATAGGGATGTGAGGGAAAGAAAGGGGAGGCAATAGAAACAACATGGTATTTCAGTTCTTTACTGATACAATCAAGAATCATCCTAAAACAATGGATTAGTGGGTAGCTATTTTATTTTCCTCTAATACTATGGATGAATTGGCTCAGCATTCCCTTCCTATTATGTGATCTGGGGATACAGGCACCCAAGGGACTTGGCTGGGCTAAAAGCCTAAGATGACAAAGGCACCGGACTAACAATGGTGCCGACTGCTGTCAGAAGGCTTAGAGTCATTGGCCACAGTCTGTGGTTCTCTGTGTGGCATCACCAGGTACCTTGTGCTCGTCTCAGCATCACAGCTGGGTGTCAGGAAGCAGAGGTGGTCCATCATCATTAGGAGTGGGTCCAGAAGTACAAGAATGTCACTTTCCCTACATCATGATGGTAGGGCCCATCCTAAGAATCATTGTGATTCAGGAGAAATCACTTCTGCCTCTTGACATAAAAAGGGAGTTATATGAAAAGGGAGGGGTTGGAAAAGAATTGTAGATGTCACCATTGAAATCTCAGCATTACAGGAAGTTCTCTATCTGATGCTACCACACACCCTCTTTTGCTTCTTGACACAGAAGCCATGATCGTCTAAAGCCAGATCAAACCAATCCCCTTTCCACTTGAGGTGTCACAAGCGTCTATGAGGGAGGTATAAGCCCTACACCTACTCCAGAGCTTCTCTGAGCCCAACCTCATGTTCTTCCTCACACAAGGGCTCACTGCATTCCAGACCTAGGTCCCGGCTGTGCCTCAAACTTCCCAGGAACACTCCTATCTCAAGGATTTGCCTTTGCTTTTAGTTGTTTATTCGTTCATTCTTTTTTCCCCCCTGTCTGGAATGTGTTCTGCAGACAATCACTAAGTTCCTTTCCTCAAATCAAACACCAGGGAAGATGCTTTGACTAGCCTAAAATAAACTAGCCACCCCCATCACCCCTCTGTTGTGCACTAAATCGTGTCCTTTCAAAGTATTCTTTGGGGTAAGGAAACAATTAGGATTAAACACCCCTAAGGATAAAGCCCTAACCTGATTGCATCAATGACCATATAAGAAGAGATAGTGAACTGTTGCTGTCTCTCGTTCCTATTCCCTCTTTCTCTCCCCACTCTCCTCCATCTCCCCACATCATATGCGAGGATACAGATGCAAGGAAGTCATCTACAAACCAGGAAGAAAGCTCTCCCTAGGAAGCAAATAGAGCAGTACCCTGACCTTGGACTGCCAGCCTCTAAGACAGTGAGAGAAAGAATTTCCTTTGCTGCAGCCTTCCACCTGTGGTGTTTATGGCAGCCCCAACAGCACCCCCTGTCTACCTCCTGTAGTGAATTTTCTCCACACCCATATCACTACCTGCATGATTCTCATTTATCTATTATCTGTGTTTTGTTAGTATCTCCTCATACAATATCATATCATATATCATATAATATATAATATTGTATAACACATATCACATATCATATATACCATATATCATATATCATATATACACACACTCCATGAGGAGAGACTGTTTTATTTATTTATTTTTTGATGTTTTTTAATATTTTTTATTCAATATATTTTTATTTACATTTCAAATGATTTCCCCTTTTCTGGCCCCCCACTCCCCGAAAGTCCCATAAGCTCTCTTCCTTCCCCCTGTTCTCCCATCCACCCCTTCCCACTTCCCTGTTCTGGTTTTGCTCTATACTGCTACACTGAGTCTTTCCAGAACCAGGCCACTCCTCTGTTCTTCTTGTACCTCATTTGATGTGTGGATTATGTTTTGGGCATTCCAATTTTCTAGGCTAATATCCACTTATCAGTGAGGGCATACCATGATTAATCTTTTGAGACTGGGTTATCTCACTTAGTATGATGTTCTCCAGCTCCATCCATTTGTCTAAGAATTTCATGAATTCATTGTTTCTAATGGCTGAATAGTACTCCATTGTGTATATATACCACATTTTTTGCATCCATTCTTCCGTTGAGGGATACCTGGGTTCTTTCCAGGTTCTGGCTTTGTTTAATCACTGCTATTTCTACAATCTCTAAAAGACATCATCAGTACATATTTGATGAGGGAGTTGAATGAATGAGAAAAACCAAGGATACATTTTGTGCATTCACTAGTAAAGAGAGAACACAGTTCTTTCCCCTGTTGGAAGCTTAGCATGTCTCCCCATTCCTAGTAAAATCAACAGATGTTTTAAAGAGATAGGTCAGGTGAAATATCATAGGAATCACAAATAAACCCTACAAGATGACAGTGGAGCAGGAAACAAATGCACAGGGATGGGGTTGGGTTTTGAAAGCACACAGATGGGAACTGCACTAGGATAGGTGGGGGGGGTTGTTTTTGTTTTTGTTTTTTACTTACTTGTATTTGCTGTGTTGCATTCAAGCTTGCCCCGAGGAAGGAGCCTGTGAGTGCAGCTTAGACTGGGAGTCCAATCCACCAGGGAAAAGCTGTTCGGCTCTCATTACAGATCCATGGTGTGTGTTTTTGAGTCTGTGGCAACACTGAAGGTCTATGTCAGAGCATCCTCTAAGCGCTCTGGGCTTTGTTTCCATAGCAGGCTTGCAGAAGGTACCCACAGGGCATTACATCATGAGTCTGAGCCATATTTTCATGACAGATCAGTAACCCTTTATGTGGCTTAGTATAACTTCTTTAGCATTAACAGACAAATCCATAACAATTGTGGTAGAAATAACATCAAAGTATCTGGGCTGCCCGCTATTCATGCTGGGTTCACCTCACACTTCTTGGATGCCGAGTACCCACTCTCTTATATAATAGTGTGTGTGTGGGGTAACAACCACTACAGTGTAACAACTATTACCACAGTCCCAGTTCACTGACCAGGAAACCAAGATTGAACAATCTGTGTACACTTAGAGCCCAGAATGACTTAAAGGAAAATTTGTGATGAATTGGCAGGAAATCCAAAGTAACAGTCTGCTTTTTTGTGTGTGTATATGGCAGTCACACCTACTTGAAAACAACCAAATAAAAACTCTCACTGGAGAGAGAGTGCACAATGGAGCCTATGGGGGGTAGTTTGGTGAGTGGAGTGCTTGTTGTACACACATGAGGACCAGAGTTTAGATTCCCAAGCACACAGGTAAATGCCAGGTGAGCACAGCAACCTGCCTATAAGGCCAGCTCTTAGAAGGTAGAGGCAGCATCCTCAGATCAAATGAGATGCCATGCCTCAAGATATAAAGTAAATAACTATCAAAGACAACACATGATCTCAACCTGTGGCCTCTACATAGACAGTTACACACGTGTGCATAGCTACACATGGGCAGATACACGTGAATACACCTACACACCACACGAAGAGATCAGAATTAGGGGATATATTTCTATCATCTAAATCAGAATGTCCCATGTGGGATCTGAGCTACAGGAAGTAGATTGTCAGTGGCAGCTATGAAAGAAACTTGGTACTTGTCACCAAGGGCTTCTATAACCGATTGCTGTGAACTTCATGGTAAAACAATCAAAATTTGTTCTCCTATAGATAGGGAGAGCAGAAGTCCAGAGTCATGGCATTAACAAAATCGGTTCAATCCAAAAAATTGTTGGGAGAGCTTGTCTTCAACTCTTGGTGTTCCTTGGCTTAGGGATGTAATTCTCCAGTATCCCTCTCTGCCTTAACATGGTTTTTCTCTGTCTCTATCTCTGTCTGTCTCTCTGTCTCTGTGAGTGTGTGTGTTTGTGTATGTGTGTGTGTGTGTGTGTGTGTGTGTGTGGTGTTCTCCCTTTCTGTCACTTATAATGGCACCTCATTCAAATTAAGAACCCACTCAGGTCTAGGATGGTCTTATCTGGAAATCCTCACCTTCATTACACCTTTAAAGACCCTTATTCCAAATATGATTATATTATGAAGTTCCAGAACTTAGAGATTGGACATATTGTTTCTGGAGGGCTGTATCCATTCCCTACATGTTCTCAGAGAACATGTTCTTGTCTAATAGATATAAATACTGATCATTATTCTTGTAGTACAGATGATAGGGGTGGCTGGAAGGCTTTTTTAGCCTGCAGTGTGCCCTCTTCACTCAACAATTCACTTTGATTCTTTCCTCCATGTTCTTCCCAAATTAGCTATCCAAGTTAGTGATAACCCAGTGATTCCCATAGATCACAGCCATCCTTTCCAAACCCACTTATTCCTCAGACATTTGCATTTCCACACATTCATATTTCATTACAGAGGGGGCTGCTGCAAACATGGGATTTAGATCCGAATGCCAGCACACATGGCTCTGTCGCGTGACCTTGGAAGAAGTAGCTACCGTTTCTGAGGCATAATCTTCTGGCCAGTGCAGTAAGACTGGCCACAGAGTGAATACCCTCATGCAGAAAGCTCCCAGCTCAGTGTGCTGCTCCTGGTTTACAGAAAGAACAAAGTCAATGCCTGCAATACTGTTGTTTTTCTAGGGAGTACATTCTACCTGTGCTGTATAATCCATGCATGACACAATAGCAGGCTTTGTAGTTTTCCTAAAGACAGAAAAAAAAAAAATCATTACTCTTCGAGAAGCCACAAGTGGATTTTCCTATTTTGAAATTCTAGCAGAAGAAAATTTAGAAATGTCCTTGAATAAGAATACATGGATCACAGCTCTGCTTGTGTGTAGGAAGGCGTGCACATTCATTTACTGTTACTGATGATGGAGATTCGGCCTGTTTAATACATCTTTCTAAAGGAGAATACCTGCCTATGACAACCTCCTTTCCTCTTACAGCCTACAGCAGCTCCCTGACTATTCTTTTAAAGAATCTTGTTTCCCATATGATAACTGAATCATCTTACCCTTTATCAGTCTTGTGTTGTTTTGAATTATAGCATTTTGGGTTAGCTGAAAAATTCTACAGATATAATTGGCCATAAAAAACAAAACAAAACAAAAAACCTTCATATCCTGTTGAATTCAAAATAACCTTTTTGGATTTTTCTGGCACAGTTTGATTACTGGTCACAATAATGTTCCAAGAGTACTATAGGGTTCCTTGGGGGTTTTCTTAGCCATCAGAAGAATTGATAATAACCAGCCTTGTTTACATGATAAATGTATTTCCTTTCCTGCTAATTTCATCGGAAGGGCAAATTTGCATATTGTTTATAAAATAAAGCTCATAGATTGTCATCCTGAATCATAAATCATGTTGAAAAGCCAATTATTGCATTCCTTCATCTTACTAGATAGCAAAATGCCTCCATTTTCTAGAACCATTTTAGGTGTGTGTGTGTGTGTGTGTGTGTGTGTGTGTACACATTTGTGGAGGTACATGTGTACAAATACAGACACATGAAGGTCGGAGATATACCTTAGGTGTCATTAGGGGTGTATATATAAGAGATCCTGACTGAACCATGCCAATTAGGCTAAGCAGGCTGTCCAGTGAGCCCCAGAGATCTGTCCTTCTGTTCCAGTGCATCCTCAGCTCTAGGATTCCAAGGTCATGCTACCATGCCCAGATCTTTTATGAGGTTCTGGAGATTGGACTGTGGTTCTCACAACTGCATGGCAAGCGCTCTATCAACTGAACTATCTCCCCATCTCCTATTTCTTAATCCTTGCCTCCATTTCTAAGCCAAGATGTGTTACCTGCCAGCTGTCTGTGTGGCTTAATTAAACCTTAGATATAATATAGTGTGTGTATCTATCTCTGTGTGTGTGTGTGTGTGTGTGTGTGTGTGTGTGTGTGTGTTGCTTTTAGGGGTCTCTCTGACTCAAAATAGCCTCTTCCACTCTGCATCTGCCTTTTTCATTTATACTCTTGCTTGATGCCTAAACCATGAGAGCTAGTTATAAGTTAAAACACTTAGCAGAGTCACTGGAAATTCCCTAAGAGTGCTGGCTAACTGTCCCGTTAGGGTTACTAATGCGTCCTCGGCGGCTAGGCACACCCTTGTGGAGGTGCCTTTGCCGTCTGACTCATAGACCAGGCTTCAAGTTTACACAGATAGTTAGCTGTCTGGTTGGTTCCAAGCACCACAGGCTGAATTTCATTAAGTTGTGACACCTTGATATTTCCTAAATGCTGGCATTTTGATATTGTGCTGTTTTAAAAGAAAACGGACAGTGTACTCAGAATTTCCCCCTCATTGAAATGTTTAAATTCTTATTAAGCATTTTAAATAAAAGTTCATCTGGCCCAACACACTTAGAACAAAGTTGAAAATGTACCTAAGAACTTATGGATGCATTTGAGTCTTTCTCCCTATATTGGCCAATAAATTTTATAGATTTGCCCTAACTAACAGGCACTTTCTATTAGCATTTATGTTGGCTAGTTAAAAAAAAAAATAAGCTAGGACTCTCTGAGCTTCTCTGATAAATTTACATTTTGATCATTGGTCAGAATGATGTGTCTGAAGCAAACAGAACTCCCCTGGAGTCCTCGGGGCCAGGCAAGTTTTCCACAGAGAAGAGTTTTGCTGTTCAAACACACTGAGCCACCACAATAAGATATGTAAATCACACACACACACACACACACACACACACACACACACACACACACGGGAGGGAACCAGAGACACAGGAACATATACGGAGTACAGTGTGTGTATGTGTGTGTGTATGTGTGTGTGTGTGTGTGTGTTTGTATACTGATTTGCCCCCTGAGATTTGCAATATTATATTTACTTATTTCACCAAATGACCAAAGTGGAAGTGAAAAAAATACTATTCTATAAAACAGAATTCCAGGGATTCCAGACCAACCTGACTGCAAAGATTATGTAGCCATTCAGCTATGCCATTCAGTTATGGCTCTGTGGCAGAAGAGTTAAGATTTCCCCCAAGAACTCTCTGTGTTTCCTTAAGTAGTACTCAAGTCTGTAAGTGTTAAAACTGACTGCTGCATACTTCATCTACCAAGGTCTTTTGTAGATCATCCCTGGAAGTGCATAGGCACTTCTGAGGAAGCTGAAAACCACTTAGTAGCTTTGCAGCTCAGTATCTTAACACTGAGAGACAGAGGTGTGAAGTTAGGATCGCCAGGGTCACCAGTTATCCACGTGGTAATGTTTTCCTTTGACACAGTAGGAAACAGAAAAGACAGAGGTCATGAGCCCAGCCATCTGCCCTCCTGTTCATCTTCCTCTTCTAGAGTTTCATTCTAGTATCACATCTCTGGGCTCAGCTTCAATGACCTGACCACAACAACCCCACCATGTTCTTCGGTTTGTTCAGAAAGAAGTGGAAGCTGTTTCTACAAGTTAAAAATCAGGCCACCACCCCTGGAAGTGTATGACACCTCTTTTGAAATCTATGAAAGAGAATACATACATATATATGTATGTGTGTGTGTGTGTGTGTGTGTAAAATAGAAGATATAGTTTAGATATAGATATAGATATAGATTTGTTTCTCAACCTATAAAGAATTGATTTGTGGGTTTGTTTTGCTTTTGTTGTCAGTTTGTTTGTTCATTTGTTTGGGGGATTTTTTTTTTTTTTGGTTTGGTTTGGTTTGGTTTTTTAGTTTTTGATTTATTTGTCTTTGGTTGTGAATGAGAACAGAAAGTTGTCTGGAAATGTCCAATTAGGTAATGAAGTTGTAACACACTGAAAATGAAAATTAATTACCATTAGGCAACGCACTCAGCAGTATGTTCCCAGCACAGAGGCAGATGTAAAGACATGAACTTTGGCTTTTCTTCCACGTGATCATCTACTCAAGAATCCAAAATCTGCTGTTGTATATTTGGATGACTCCAGAGAGCCACCTGGATGTTCCTCAAGAGAAACAGACAACACTTGGGGATAAGTGGAAGGACCTCCTAGTAAAATTATGGCTTGTTTTTCTGAAAGGGTTTGATGGATATGAAAGCTGTTTAGTGAAATGTGGAACCAGGTCTAACCAATCAATCCATTAATCAATCAATCAATCAATATCTCTCTCTCCCTTCCTCGCTCTCCCCTCTCCCTCTTCCCCCTTCCTTTCTTTCCTTTCTCCCTTTCTTTCAGCCTCTCTCTCCCAGTTAGCATAAAATTAAAAGAACCTTTTGCAATATACTACCCGACTGGGTCAATGAATGGAATTCGTTGGCAATTTTTCTTTGTATCCTGACTTGTCCACAGCACGGCAGTTCTTCTCCCTGATGCTTCTGCCTGGATCCTATGGGTCTCCCTCTCTCAGTCCTTAGCCCTTTCACAGACAAGTTCTAGAACCTACCTATTATCTATTATGTGAGGACCTTCAGCAATTAGTCTCTGTCTTGGGGCCCTGGTGGCTTCCCTTGAGGAACAATCTCAGTAGAAAGCACATTTGTGTCTTACCTTTGGCCCCAGACTCTTTAGCCCATGAAAACAAGGATCTGCCTCATCAGCCAGTGCCCATTGAACAACTGGTACGGTGTCCACACTGTATGGAAAGCAAAAAGTTGAAAGAATGAAATAGACTAGAAGAAAGAGAAAACCTATACTTCTTTGGTCCTTCTCTAGGCTGAGAAAAGCAAAGCGAGGTTAGCTTTTCAGGCTCACGGGATGCATTTTGGCAGAAATTGGGAACGTGTGGAGCTGGGGTTTGGGGCAGGAGTCCAGGGCCTCGGCTTCGTGTACCCTCGCCAGTTCTTCATACTTTCCCAAAAATAATTTGATAGTATCATATGCAACTGAGAACAGCACACCACCAGATAAATATGCATGATGTTGTCTATGACATTCTCAATTATCTATCTCTTTGCCCCTACCAGGGATTCTGTATTGCCTGTTATCTGCATATGTTCCATCATATATATGATAGGTAACACATATAAGAAATATAACACATATAAAACAAATGAATATCTAATACATTTACAGAAGATCCTGGACCTAGATAAAAATGGATCCATCATGATTAAAAGTTCAAAGGGTGCAGGTGAGTCTCAGAATACCCTGGCTGTATCTCATAAGAGTCTCCAGAGTTAGGAAACAGATGAGTGCAAAGACACAAGGAGGAATGAGCCAAGAGGGGTCAGAGGACCACTTCATCCTGATGAAGGAGGAGGATGCAATAAACACTCATGCCTGAGACAGATGAACTGGCAGATGCAGCTACTCAAGTAAGAGTGTTTCTTTCTCCCTTTGCTGTTACTGAGGTTTGATGCTAAGGTCTTAGCAAACCCACCCTTAACCACTGTACCTTGGCTGAAAGGCCTGCTTCAGTAACCGTGCTGGAACTCAGCTTTCTAAAGAAGTCTACCCTTTCTAATATACTCTCTGCTTACAGGTTTCCAGTAAGTTCTCAAAACACAGAAACACTTTTAATCTCAGAACGTGGGCTCACACAGCTGGGGGAGATGTTTCACAGTGAGCTCTGAAGAAAGGCAGGGAGTTACCACAACCATGCACAGTAGCCTGGTCACTGTGTGCCTCTCATTTCTGAACCAACCCTTCTCGGGGAATCAAGTCCTGGGTCCTTGCACTTGAGGCCATTTGTAACCTGTCACCTTTGCCTCCAGCTCACCGGTTCTGTGCCGTGAGCTGTGTTTATGCCGTTCTGTCCCTAAAATATTTCATTTCGACTCAATAGAAAATCATTGGTCATTCAAAAAAAAATGTATAGGTTCTAAGACTTAAGTAAAATAGGCTACTTATTTATTTACTCCTTCAAGTAACTGATGGGGTAAAAGATGAAGAAATGAATTGTTAAGAACTAGAAAACATCTTAATATCCCCAAAGACTTACTGATCCCACAGGCGCCCAGAAAGTCTAACATGACTTTGTTCTACTTAAGAAAATGACACGAGCATCCCCTCTGCTCCAGGGGACATGCATTTCCTTGAGACCCAGTGGCCTCTTTCTCTGATCTCCCACCGCATCTCCACAGAGAGGGCAAATATCATGGAGATTCAAGGTTTTTGTCTTCAGCAATGAGTCTGCCCAGGGGCTTTCTGAACATTTCAATACCTCTGTTACCACAAAAGAACATCTTGATACCTTGGTAAATACTCTTCCTCCTTCAAGAATTTGAAATTTTCTAACAGACCAAAAAGCTTTGAATTACTATTATCATCTGTAACCATTCTGACATTTCAAATGGACCCCAACGCTTAATTTAATTTGTATTGGGGATTTCTACATGGACTAGTCATATTTTCTCTGTAAAGCGGTTTTGGAAAATCGTGACTACTGGAATTTAATTACACGGACATATTTTTCCAATAAGAACTTGTTCAATTTTGGACATAGAAATGCCTCAGGTCAGAAAAAGAGGCTCTATGAAAAACCAAGGCACATAAACCAGTTAGGAATGCTCTATGTGAGGTTCAGTTGTGGACAGACATGCTACAAAATGCCAGGAGGTACAGTCGGTTCTGACGCATAACTCTGGAACTAGAATAAACTTCTGATATTCTGTTTCGCAGTGCTATCCAGAGAGGTTGAAAGTCTTACTCATAAAGACACTTAACGGCAGGGCAGGACCAAGTTCCAAACATTGACTCTAAATTGAAGCACTGTGCTTGCTTTATAAACTGTCTCATCAAGTCTGTGCATTTGTTCAACACATGAGGATTACTTCCCAGCCAGGCATAGGGGCTTGGCTGTGAAAAAATGCAAACATTTACCCTGTCCTCATAGAGTTTATATCCAAGTAAATGAGATAGGTTGTCATCGCTGTCGTCATCGGCACTGATTTAAACAGCCATCAGCATGCAGACGCACCAGAGAACTCGTAGCTGCTCAGTTCAAGAAACTGGAAGCCTTCAAACAAAAAAGACCATTGATGCTGCCCCAGTATAAGACTGAAGTCTGGGGAATGTCCTGAAAATCATCAGGCTGAGTCCTTATTGAAAGACTGGTGGAACTCAGTCTGCTGTCAAGGGAGCAGCATTAATAGTTCTTCTCTGCAGAGTAGAGCTTGCACACACTGATTGGCTTCTTCTTCTTCTTCCACATGGATGCTACCTATGAGCCCCATTAAACGTTGCTATGTACTTTCAGGTTAAGCTTTTTTTTCCTCAGTCACCCTCCCACATGTCAATCATCTCTAGAAACACACACACACACAAACACACACACTGGCAAAGGAGGTAGCTTCGCTAATCTTCTTGGCAGCCATGATAACCCCCTTTAGAGATAGTGGTTACTGGCCTCCATGTTTTGACAGAAGTAACATTTGGGTTGAGAGAGTTAGAGGATAAAAATGCGAAAGTTTTGGGAAGCATTTTGAGAGCCACAAGCAGCAGCGACTGGCAGGCATTCAAAGGTCATTTCGGTGTCGTTGGGCCTGAGAACCACCTAGGTTCTCTTTAGAGAAGGAAGCTGTTTATCATGTCTTCCTGTTTGACTTCCATTTTGTTTGGTCAGCTTCTTATTCTGCTTCCATTCTATTTCTTTTTGCTCTTTGTTTGTTATAACTTTTCCTTTCATCACTGGGGATTAATCCAAGGGCCTCACAAATGCCAGGCAAGTACCCTACCACTGAACTATATCTCCAGTCCTCTATTTTTTTTTTAACATAAAAACTGGGTCTCACTCTGTACTCAGTCTTTAGCCCAGGCATTCATTGAACCTGCAATCCTCCTGCCTCAGTCTCCCACCAGACCTGACACATGTAATGCTTCTTGTACCACTGGAAAAATCTTTGTCCTATCATTTAGAATGGGAATCATGTTCCTACACATTTTCTCCCCTACACGTGGCATGAAATGGCTTAGGCTTTATTACTATCCCTGCTTAAAGGCTTGACTCCTCCCCAGATTAACTGAAGACAGATCTTTCAGTCTACAGAAAATAATAGAGTAAAGCACAGGGCTTGGGAATTTAAGTAGTGAGCCTTCAATCTGCTCCATTCATTAGATGGACAATACAGTGAATTCAGTTCTCCACACTTTCCACTGAATATATGTAGAACTGACAGCATGCTTAGAGAGCACGATCCCTCACAGCCTGAAGATCTGATCCTGTGGTAGTTTGAAAGAAAATGCCCCACCAAAGGCCCAGAGGGAGTGGCACTATTAGGAGGTGTGGCCTTGTTGGAGGAAGTATGTCACTGTAGGTGAGCTTTGGGATTTCAGAAGCTCAAGCCAGGATCAGTGTCACTCTCTTTTCCTGCTGCCTGTGGATCCAGATGAACTCTTGGTTACCCTCCTAGCACCATATCTGCCCATATGCTGCCATGCTTCCTGCCAAGATGACAGTGGATTAAACCTCAGACTGTAAGACAGCTCCAGTTAAATCCTTTCCTTGACATGACTTGCTGTGGTAATGGTATCTCTTGGCAGCAATAGGAATCCTAAGTAAGACAGATGCCATCAAAGACTTGAGCACATCTGTATCTACTGGACCTTTTCAAATCTATCCCACCAACATATCCCTGAGCCCTGATGCTCCTCTCCATTCAATTGTTTTTTAAATCGTGGTGTCTTAGTCAGGGTTTCTATTCCTGCACAAACATCATGACCAAGAAGCAAGTCGGGGAGGAAAGGGTTTATTCAGCTTACACTTCTGCATTGCTGTTCATCACAAAAGGAAGTCAGGACTGGAAGTCAGTCAGTCAAGCAGGGTGGGAAGCAGGAGCTGATGCAGAGGCCATGGAGGGATGTTTCTTACTGGCTTGCTTCCCCTGGCTTTCTCAGCCTGCTCTCTTATAGAACCCAAGAACAGCAGCCCAAAGGTGGCACCACCCACAAGGGGCCCTCCCCCCTTGATCACTAATTGAGAAAATGCCCCACAGCTGGATCTCATGGAAGCACTTCCCCCAACTGAAGCTCCTTTCTTTGTGATAACTCCAGCCTGTTTCAAGTTGACACACAAAACCAACCAGTACACATGGTTTGGGGCTCAAAGAGTAATGTGTTCTTAAAGTTTCTGTTGAGCCACCCTCTGACTTTCTAGTGTTGGTTCTCACACACTAGGATAGAACATTTTGTATATAACATTAACAGAAAGCCTCCTTGCCTGCCTGAATTAGTAAATAACTTGACCCCTCCAGTAATCTAGGATTTAACTACTAATGCTTGCCTGAAGCTTGGTTGCTCTCCAGCCAGTTGGTTCAGCAGGGATGGTACTAATGAAGCCAGGGTTATAGACTCAGCTCCCCTGGGGACTAATTAGCTTCACATACAAGAAAAATTCTTCCAAATTTCCCTCATACCCTGAGCCTCCTATTTTAGAAGGGCACTCACTGGAGGAAAGAAGGGTGGTCTATGTCATCCTCTGTCAATTCTACATAATCCCTCTTCTTCCCAAGAAAGATTATTGCAAGAGGTTTGCATTCATTTGCCAGCTCAGTTATTTAACTCTGTGAATTCCTCCTTCCTCCTGTCACCTCTGAAATAGCTCCTACTAAAAACAACAGCAATCTGCTAACTTCCCTGAGTGGGGACCATTCAAGGCCAATCTATTTCTCCAAGGAGGAACAAGAACAAACTTTTGGAACTTGATAAATAAGCCCTAGTCAGTGATGTGCTTCCAGATCCTGCCTCTCCACACCTGCCAGGACAATTAATGGTGAAAGCTTTCAGATGAGTTGTTTTTGGGGGAAATCAATGTCAGCTGGTGGAAGTCATGGCTGTCACTATCAAGGTATTATTGGGGACAGCTAGAATTCAATGACTGGTTGTTGAACATGCATAGAAAGAGTCAATCCTCTTACCTTAAATCAAGGAAATTCTAGTATCTCTGAAGCTCCCAAAGATGAAAGCTTTGTTGTACTGCCCTGATATGACATCATCCACTGAGGACACTTGTCACAGAGTAGCAGAGTGACCAAACTCTACTCTTTCTACCATAAGTATATTTATTATCTGGTAGATGTTAAAGATACATTTTAGGGTACATGGCTTTGTTCTTCCTTCCGACTGTGCCTCAGCCAGCAGTAATATCAAAAGACTTACAGAACATCTAATCTACTGACACCACATTGGATAAAGAATGCACTTTATACCATAAAGGTGTGAGATTGGTCACATGATTACAGAATATTAGTATCATTTTTTACTTCATTATGCAGAAATGATTGACTTGACAGAGTACCAGAAAGGACTTTCAAATATGCAATTGAGTTTCAAACTTGTATATGGTTTCCTGACAAGAATTCCCTTTCTTTAAAGCTTAACATAAAGTCTAAAGCAGTGACTACCATATGTTTTTGGAGTTCTAGTATGTAGAGTGCACAAATACGGAATTAAGGGTGTTTTAGTTACTTTTTTATTTCTGTGATAAGACACCATGACCAAGGCAACTTATAGAAGAAACAATTTATCGAAGCTTATAGTTTCAGAGGATGAATCCATAACCATCATGTCAGGGAACATGGGAGCAGACAGGCAGTCATAGTGCTGGAGCAGTATACGAGAGCTTACATCCTTATTCAAAAGTAGAGGCAGAGGCAACTACTTAGGAGTACCTTTCAAAATACTTTTGAAAACCTCAAAGCCCACCCCCAGTGATACAATTTCTTCAACCCATCAGGAGGTCATACCGCCTAATCCTTCCCAAACAGTTCCACAGACTATATAAGTAATCAAACATATGAGCCTATAGGGAGCATTTTCATTCAAACCACCACAAGGAGGTAAAAGTGGAAGCCACCTTCCTCTCCTGACACATGCATCATTATGCCCAGGACTATATTTTGGTCTCTACAATTCTAGTATAGATTTAAAGGTTCTGGTTCCCAGAATGAATACTTTCACCAAAGGTTTAAAGAGAATTCTATTGACTTTTAACTAGTGGGCTATACCTGATATTTTCGGCTTCTTTTGTCAACAAGAAGCAAAGTAAGCTGCCTTCCATCTTAACAGAAGTAATCATGGCCATAAAGAGAAGGCTTTGTTACATAGGAGAGACTGGGATGAGTTTGTTTGGATTCTATACAAGGCATTGAACATCTAGCTTTTAGTGCTCTCGTGTCTAACATTGGTAGTAAGTATGGGATGGAATGTAGTGATATTTCAAAAGCGAGCCACCCAGGTCCTTCCTCCCTCACACCTAAGTCCTTGCAGTATTGATAGATGGAGGCTTACAGCTCAGTGGTACTCTGTAACTGCCCCGTGCTAGGCAAAGTCACCATGCAGAGTGACGTTTTCTTCTCTTTGGTAGGGAACATCTACCTGAATGTTAATGACAGGAACATACCAGGAAACTGCCTTTTTGTCTCACACAGGAAAAATGTAAAAAGGTGTTCTAGTTTTTTACCTTCCACTGAAGTAGGATGAGGCTTCTGCGACTGTATCACAGTCCAGCTTCTCCCTCAGTCCACTCGTGCTTTGTTCATTACCCCCACTGAACATTGACATTGGCAACACTCCAAAATGTACTTTCTATGCACCCATCTGTCTCAGAGGCCATTCCTTGGTGACCATGAGGGACTTGAATACAGGAAGATGATATAACAGGGATGTTAAGGGCATGCTTTTATGTCTCCTTTGGAGACAGTGCAAATGTCAGCTTTCATTCTTAAGCAAGACACTCCATTCTCTGCACTCCTGCTTCAGTGACATAATGTGGGAATCAAATGGGTACCGTTAATGAACAAGTGCCTTGTGACAAAGTCCTTACCATGACACTTGAAATAATAAGTATGTTCAACAAGTAGAAGTGCATGCATATAATCTCATCTTCTACTTCAAGCTTCTCTGAAGCAAACCATGACCCAAGTATCTGAATACAGCTATTTTATTGGGAAGGGGATTCTAGTTAACTATCTGTATAGAAGAAGAAAATTTGGTCAATGAGAAGTTATTGCTGTGGTCAGTTAAGGCTAAAACTTAGTAGAGACCTTCCAAATTCTAAGTACAACATGCTTTTCTCCACTGTAACACCAAAGAAAGAAAATGGAGGGATATTTACCCCCAACTCTTATCCACCAGATTCCATACCCAAACTGTGGTATTGACTACTATACATTTTTACTCTGATTTACCTGCTATTAAAAAAAATTGCAATTTGCCAACCAGTGAAAGCATTCAGGTAGAGAGTGAGAGGCACAAGGAGGTAGACACCACAGATGTGTTTGAGAACAGGATGAGAACAGGAAATGCTGAGGGATTAAGGCTGGGCAAGGATAATATTTTCTGTAGCATGTGTTAGTATAAAGCAAAAAATGCCAGTGATTGTCTGAGCTTCCCTCTGCTCCTGGTTCTCTGACTGTCTTATTGCAGGGGGGGGGAAGGGAGGAGGCAGAGCACAATGAGTGTTTGATCTCCTCAGTTCCAAAATATCTGCACACCTTAACAGCTGGAGACTTCGAGAATAAACTTTGTCAGTCTTTGAAGGTGTAATTGAAGATTCTAATAAGATCATCTGGGTGGACCCTAAACCCAGCATCAAAGTCCTTATGAAAATGAACCAGAGGAATTGCTGAAACAGATGAAGAGGTACTATGTGACCAAAGAAATGGAGTTTAGACTGTGTGCCCCAAAGCCAAAGATGTTCTGATGATGCTCCCATCTCCTTGGTATCTAGCTTCTAGTTCTGTCGGAAGATAGATTCTTATTGCTTTTAGACTCCAAGGTGCCAGTTTCCACAAAAGCACTAAGCAATTTCTAGGGATCTGTTTCTGCCACTTCCTCTGAGAATGCTAGCTATCTCTATAGCAATTTAAGTTCATTGAACTAACTGGAACACAGACTAATCCAGTGAAAATCGGGCTTAAGCCAGGTGGTGGTGGCACACGCCTTTAATCCCAGCACTTGGGAGGCAGAGGCAGGCAGATTTCTGAGTTTGAGGCCTGGTCTACAGAGTGAATTCCAGAACAGCCAGAGCTACACAGAGAAACCCTGTCTCAGAAAACAACAACAACAACAACAACAACAACAACAAATTAGGCTTAAAGGACCTACCTACACATACTACTTCTTAGAATGTCCTGTCTTGAGACCCAGGAGATCCTAGACCTAGGTCCCCTGGCTCCAGACTACAATAATACTCCCCCTGTGAAATCACATTCTCTGGCCATTTCAGAAAAGTGATAGGAATACAGTCCTTCCCATACCTTTTCAGACAGCTTAAAAAATGGGTTAAGACTGACTGATGAAGCTGATTACTTGATCAGAAGCACATCACAGCACTTTCTTCAAATTTATGCACAAGTTGGCTATTTATTCCACCAACATTGATCAGCTCTGATCATCTGCCAAGAATTTTTCTGGGTGCTAACTTCTCAGAAGCAGAAATCCTGACAGAAAAGCAATGGCTGTCTTATTCAATGCATATTTACTGAGGTCCGCACTCCTGATGCAGGCCAGGGTTGTGTGTGTGGTGTATAAGAGTAAAGGTCTGGGCTGGAGAGATGGCTCAGTGGTTAAGAGCACTGAGCTCCTCTTCCAGGAGTCCTGAGTTCAATTCCCAGCAAGCACATGGTGGCTCACAACCATCTGCAATAGGATCTGACGCCCTCTTCTGGCACACATGTGTATACGCAGATAAAGGAAAAAGTAAAGGTCTACTTTGGCTATGTCTACAAAGTTCCAGCTCACTGGCCCTTTCATTCACTCCACAAATCATTGCACTGGAAAATCACTGGATATTGACTGAGGAATCTGAAATACTCCCAGCATGCTTACTAACCTTCACATCTTAGAAAAATCACATCTGTATGTTTAACACAGAAAGGAGAGAAAATCGCTCCCATCCAGCCTTCCTAACTTGTCTAGATCATCCTCCTTCAAAGTGCCTTGCAGGCTTTTCTGGACCAAGTGATCCATCCACCTAGGGTACTCTGTGCAAAGCCTCCCTGGCTGTCCCAAATGTTTCTGTTACTGCTGAATGCTTTGCTAAGTGTTACCTTCCTCATGCAGTAGGAGAGCACCTGGAAAGCTAAAATAGGTTCCTAATATTGTCCTAATGCACTAAATGCAATAGATGATCAACAGTTTGTTTTAATAGCTGAATTCTGAATGCAAATGATTAGTTAAATGAATGAATTTAACACCTCCCACTAACTTCCCATTGCCCTCAAAGGAAAAGGGAAATGCGGTCCCAGCGACCTCTGTGACACAGCGTCTGGTGTCCTTCAATGTCACCTCCTATCAGTCTTCCCTTGCTCATTCACTGCCCTTGCTCTTCTGTACACACTACACACACTCCTTCCCGGAGACTAGCCAGGGCTGCCAGATTCCACAAATAAAATTATAGCACACGCAGATTGGGCTGAAGTCTGCATAAACGGATGGTCTTAAACATTAAACAACATCCTAGCAATGTTTACAATAGACATATATGGGAAACATTTGTTTCTGTATGGAATTCAACCTGAACCGAGTGTCCTGTGCCCTAGTTCCTCCACAGGGACCACACCTACACTCGGAATCCCTACATGTCCCTCAGATCCTTGGTTCTCTCGGACATCAGCATCGTAAAGAGGCATGCCCTTAGCCTGCATCCCCACCTCTAGGCCTGTCCCTCTGCATCCTGTTCCTATGTTCTTTGTAACACATTAGTATCCTGGCTGGGCATTTCTCATGGACTTGTTATTCATCTTCTCCTACTCGAGTGACAATTCCAGATGGACAAGGATTTGTATCATCGGCTAATACTGTTTATTTCCCTGAGAATAGGAAATAATAGTCTGGGGCAGGGCCTTAATAACTGACCTTTCAATAAATAAAATGGAATCACTTATATTTTTACTTTATATAAAAGTATATAGAATGGTGATTCTTACATAAAAAAAGTCAAGTAATTTCAGGCAACTTTCCATTCTTGTTATTAGCGCCAGTGTTATTAGCGCCTTCAAAAGTGACACATCAGATAGAGGGCTAATATCCAATATATATAAAGAACTCAACAAGTTAGACTCCAGAAAACCGAACAACCCTATTAAAAAATGGGGTACAGAGTTAAACAAAGAATTCACACCTGAAGAACTTCGGATGGCGAAGAAGCATCTTAAAAAATGCTCAACTTCATTAGGGAAATGCAAATCAAAACAACCCTGAGATTTCATCTTACACCAGTCAGAATGGCTAAGATTAAAAATTCAGGAGACAGCAGGTGTTGGAGAGGGTGTGGAGAAAGAGGAACACTCCTCCACTGCTGGTGGGGCTGCAAATTGGTACAACCACTCTGGAAATCAGTCTGGCGGTTCCTCCGAAAACTGGGCACCTCACTTCCAGAAGATCCTGCTATACCACTCCTGGGCATATACCCAGAGGATTCCCCACCATGTAATAAGGATACATGCTCTACTATGTTCATAGCAGCCCTATTTATAATTGCCAGATGCTGGAAAGAACCCAGGTATCCCTCAACAGAAGAGTGGATACAAAAAATGTGGTATATCTACACAATGGAGTACTATTCAGCCATTAGAAACAATGAATTCATGAAATTCTTAGGCAAATGGATGGAGCTAGAGAACATCATACTAAGTGAGGTAACCCAGACTCAAAAGGTGAATCATGGTATGCACTCACTAATAAGTGGTTATTAACCTAGAAAACTGGAATACCCAAAACATAATCCACACATCAAATGAGGTACAAGGAGAAAGGAGGACTGGCCCCTGGTTCTGGAGAGACTCAGTGAAACAGTATTCGGCAAAACCAGAACAGGGAAGTGGGAAGGGGTGGGTGGGAGGACAGGGAAAGAGAAGGGGACTTAAGGGACTTTCGGGGAGTGGGGGGGCTAGAAAAGGGGAAATCATTTGAAATGTAAATAAATTATATCGAATAAAAAAAAAAGTGACACAGCAGTCCATCCACTCTTACTCTGTACATTTTGGCTGTGAGGCTGGCCTTTAATGGCTGAACCATTGATCCTAGCCCCCCACCCTTATATTTGGATTCACTTTGGTAATTATGATGCAAAAGGATTATTTGCCTTGGTCTTTTTGAGAGGAAGGGAACATTTTTATGTAACTTTTGTTATGGTACACAACAGCGTATGGTATGTCACCGTACATTGTCACAGTTCTATTATTAGTTACTGATATCTTGCTGGGCTTCACTTGCAAGTTGCAGTTTATTATAGGTATGTATAGGTAGGAATAAATGTAGTCCATGCAAAACTCGTCACCATCTTAAATACCCAGCAGAGGTCTTGATACATGTCCCCCATAGATAAAGGGGGTCTCCTGTATTCTCTCTCAGCTCCCCATTCCCCAATCATGACAGAGCTTTTTGTTTTATTTGTTTTTTTTTTTATTATTCGATATAATTTATTTACATTTCAAATGATTTCCCCTTTTCTAGCCCCCCCACTCCCCGAAAGTCCCGCAAGCCCCCTTCTCTTCCCCTGTCCTCCCACCCACCCCTTCCCACTTCCCCGTTCTGGTTTTGCTGAATACTGCTTCACTGAGTCTTTCCAGAACCAGGGGCCACTCCTCCTTTCTTCTTGTACCTCATTTGATGTGTGGATTATGTTTTGGGTATTCCAGTTTTCTAGGTTAATATCCACTTATTAGTGAGTGCATACCATGATTCACCTTTTGAGTCTGGGTTACCTCACTTAGTATGATATTCTCTAGCTCCATCCATTTGCCTAAGAATTTCATGAATTCATTGTTTCTAATGGCTGAATAGTACTCCATTGTGTAGATATACCACATTTTTTGCATCCACTCTTCTGTTGAGGGATACCTGGGTTCTTTCCAGCATCTGGCAATTACAAATAGGGCTGCTATGAACATAGTAGAACATGTATCCTTATTACATGGTGGGGAGTCTTCTGGGTATATGCCCAGGAGTGGTATAGCAGGATCTTCTGGAAGTAAGGTGCCCAGTTTTCGGAGGAACCGCCAGACTGATTTCCAGAGTGGTTGTACCAATTTGCAACCCCACCAGCAGTGGAGGAGTGTTCCTCTTTCTCCACACCCTCTCCAACACCTGCTGTCTCCTGAATTTTTAATCTTAGCCATTCTGACTGGTGTAAGATGAAATCTTAGGGTTGTTTTGATTTGCATTTCCCTAATGACTAATGAAGTTGAGCATTTTTTAAGATGCTTCTCCGCCATCCGAAGTTCTTCAGGTGAGAATTCTTTGTTTAACTCTGTACCCCATTTTTTAATAGGGTTGTTTGGTTTTCTGGAGTCTAACTTCTTGAGTTCTTTATATATATTGGATATTAGCCCTCTATCTGATGTAGGATTGGTAAAGATCTTTTCCCAATTTGTTGGTTGCCGATTTGTCCTCTTGATGGTGTCCTTTGCCTTACAGAAACTTTGTAATTTTATGAGGTCCCATTTGTCAATTCTTGCTCTTAGAGCATACGCTATTGGTGTTCTGTTCAGAAACTTTCTCCCTGTACCGATGTCCTCAAGGGTCTTCCCCAGTTTTTTTTCTATTAGCTTCAGAGTGTCTGGCTTTATGTGGAGGTCCTTGATCCATTTGGATTTGAGCTTAGTACAAGGAGACAAGGATGGATCAATTCGCATTCTTCTGCATGCTGACCTCCAGTTGAACCAGCACCATTTGTTGAAAAGGCTATCTTTTTTCCATTGGATGTTTTCAGCCTCTTTGTCGAGGATCAAGTGGCCATAGGTGTGTGGGTTCATTTCTGGATCTTCAATCCTGTTCCATTGATCCTCCTGTCTGTCACTGTACCAATACCATGCAGTTTTTAACACTATTGCTCTGTAGTATTGCTTGAGGTCAGGGATACTGATTCCCCCAGATTTCCTTTTGTTGCTGAGAATAGTTTTAGCTATCCTGGGTTTTTTGTTGTTCCAGATGAATTTGATAATTGCTCTTTCTAGCTCTGTGAAGAATTGAGTTGGGATTTTGATGGGTATTGCATTGAATCTGTATAGTGCTTTAGGCAAAATGGCCATTTTAACTATATTGATTCTGCCGATCCATGAGCATGGGAGGTTTTCCCATTTTTTGAGGTCTTCTTCCATTTCCTTCTTCAGAGTCTTGAAGTTCTTGTCATACAGATCTTTCACATGTTTGGTAAGAGTCACCCCAAGATACTTTATACTGTTTGTGGCTATTGTGAAGGGGGTCATTTCCCTAATTTCTTTCTCAGCCTGCTTATCCTTTGAGTATAGGAAGGCCACTGATTTGCTTGAGTTGACTTTATAACCTGCCACTTTGCTGAAGTTGTTTATCAGCTGTAGGAGCTCTCTAGTGGAGTTCTTTGGGTCACTTAGGTAGACGATCATGTCGTCTGCAAATAATGATAGTTTGACTTCTTCCTTTCCAATTTGTATCCCTTTGACCTCCTTATGTTGTCGAATTGCCCGAGCTAGTACCTCAAGTACAATATTGAAAAGATAAGGAGAAAGGGGGCAGCCTTGTCTGGTCCCTGATTTCAGTGGGATTGCTTCAAGTTTCTCTCCATTTAGTTTGATGCTGGCTACCGGTTTGCTGTATATTGCTTTTACTATGTTTAGGTATGGGCCTTGAATTCCTGTTCTCTCCAAGACTTTAAGCATGAAGGGATGCTGAATTTTGTCAAATGCTTTTTCAGCATCCAATGAAATGACCATGTGGTTTTGTTCTTTGAGTTTGTTTATGTAGTGGATTGTATTGATGGATTTCCGTATATTGAACCAACCCTGCATTCCTGGGATAAAGCCTACTTGATCATGGTGGATGATCGTTTTGATGTGTTCTTGGATTCGGTTGGCAAGAATTTTATTGAGTATTTTTGCATCGATGTTCATAAGGGAAATTGGTCTGAAGTTCTCTTTCTTTGTTGGATCTTTGTGTGGCTTTGGTATCAGCGTAATTGTGGCTTCGTAGAAGGAATTGGGTAGTGTTCCTTCTGTTTCTATTTTGTGGAATAGTTTGAAGAGTATTGGTGTTAACTCTTCTTTGAAGGTCTGGTAGAATTCTGCACTGAAGCCATCTGGTCCTGTGCTTTTTTTGGTTGGAAGACTTTCTATGACTCCTTCTATTTCTTTAGGCATTATGGGACTGTTTAGATGGTCTAGTTGGTCCTGTTTTAATTTTGGTATTTGGTATCTGTCAAGGAAATTGTCCATTTCCTCCAGATTCTCCAGTTGTGTTGAGTATAGGCTCTTGTAGTAGGATCTGATGATTTTTTGGATTTCCTCAGTTTCCGTTGTTATATCTCCCTTTTCATTTCTAAGTTTGTTAATTTGGATACTTTCTCTGTGCCCTTTGGTCATTCTGGCTAAGGGTTTATCTATCTTGTTGATTTTCTCAAAGAACCAGCTCCTGGTATTGTTGATTTTTTGTATGGTTCTCTTTGTTTCTACTTGATTGATTTCGGCCCTGAGTTTGATGATTTCCTGCCTTCTACTCCTCCTGGGCGAAATAGCTTCTTTTTGTTCCAGGGCTTTCAGGTGTGTCATTAAGCTGGTAATGTATGCTCTCTCCATTTTCTTTTTGGAGGCACTCAGGGCTATGAGTTTTCCTCTTAGCACTGCTTTCATTGTGTCCCATAGATTTGGGTATGTTGTGTTTTCATTTTCATTGTGTTCTAAAAAGTCTTTAATTTCTTTCTTTATTTCTTCCTTGACCAAGGTATCATTGAGTAGAGTATTGTTCAGTTTCCATGTGTATGTGGGCTTTCTGTTGTTTCTGTTGCTATTGAAGACCACTTTTACTCCATAGTGATCAGATAGGAGGCATGGGATTAGTTCGATCTTCTTATATTTGTTGAGGTCTGTCTTGTGACCAATTATATGGTCGATTTTGGAGAAGGTACCATGAGGTGCTGAGAAAAAGGTATATTCTTTTGTTTTAGGATAGAATGTTCTATATATATCTGTTAAATCTAATTGGTCCAAAGCTTCAATTAGTTTCATTGTGTCCCTGTTTAGTTTCTGTTTTCCTGATCGGTCCATTGAGGAAAGTGCAGTGTTGAAGTCACCCACAATTATTGTGTTAGGTGCAATGTGTGCTTTTAGTTTTAATAAAGTTTCTTTTACAAAAGAGGGTGCCCTTACATTTGGGGCATAGATGTTCAGGATTGTCAGTTCTTCTTTTTGTATTTTTCCTTTGACCAGCAAGAAGTGACCCTCAGGGTCTCTTTTGATGACTTTGGGTTGAAAGTCAATTTTATCTGATATTAAAATGGCTACTCCAGCTTGTTTCCTGAGACCATTTGCTTGTAAAATTGTCTTCCAGCCTTTTACTCTAAGGTAGTGTTTGTCTTTGACCCTGAGGTGTGTTTCCTGTAAGCAGCAAAATGTAGGGTCCTGTTTACGTATCCATTCAGTTAGTCTGTGTCTTTTTATTGGGGCATTAAGTCCATTGATGCTAAGAGATATTAAGGAATAGTGATTGTTACTTCCTATCATTTTTGACGTTATTTTTTAAATTTGAATGCTTAACTTCTTTTGGGTTTGATGAAAGGTTACTATCTTGCTTTTTCCAGGGTGAAGTTTCCCTCCTTGTATTGGTGTTGTCCTCCTATTATCCTTTTTAGAGCCGGGTTTGTGGATAGATATTGGGTAAACTTGGTTTTGTCATGAAATATCTTAGTTTCTCCATCTATGGTGATTGAGAGTTTTGCTGGATATAGTAGTTTTGGTTGGCATTTGTGTTCTCTTAGAGTCTGCATGAGATCTGCCCAGGACCTTCTAGCCTTCATAGTCTCAGGTGAAAAGTCTGCTGTGATTCTGATAGGTCTTCCTTTATATGTTACTTGGCCTTTTTCTCTTACTGCCTTTAGTATTCTTTCTTTGTTTAGAACATTTGGTGTTTTGATTATTATGTGACGGGAAGTATTTCTGTTCTGGTCCAGTCTGTTTGGAGTTCTGTAGGCTTCTTGTATATTCATGGGCATCTCTCTCTTTAGGTTAGGGAAGTTTTCTTCCATAATTTTATTGAAGATATTTGCTGGCCCTTTAAGTTGTAAATCTTCACTCTCCTCTATGCCTATAATCCTTAGGTTTGGTCTTCTCATTGTGTCCTGGATTTCCTGGATATTTTGGGTTACAAGCTTTTTGCATTTTGCATTTTCTTTAACTGTTGAGTCCATGGTTTCTATGGAATCTTCAGCATCTGAGATTCTTTCTTCTATCTCTTGTATTCTGTTGTTGATATTTGTATCTCTGTCCCCTGATTTCTTCCCAAGGCTTTCTATCTCCAAAGTTGTCTCCCTTTGAGTTTTCTTAGTTGTTTCTACTTCTGATTTTAGATCCTGGATGGTTTTGCTTAGCTCCTTCACTTGCATGTTTGTGTTTTCCTGTAATTCTTTAAGAGATTTTTGTGTTCTCTCTTTCATGAGCTCAGCCTGTTGACCAAAGTTCTCCTGTATTTCTTTAAGAGATTTTTGTGTTTCGTCTTTCATGACCTCAGCCTGTTGAGCAAAGTTCTCCTGTATTTCTTTAAGTGTTTTTTGCATTTCCTCCTTGTTGGCTTTTGTATTCTCCTGGATTTCTTTCAATGATTTTTGTGTTTCCCTTGCAAGGGCTTCTACCTTTTGATCCATTGTCTCCTGAATTTCTTTATGTATGACCTTCATGTGTTCCTGTACCAGCATCATGACCAGTGATTTTAAATCCAAATCTTGTTTTACTGGTGTGATGGGGTATCCAGGACATGTTGGTAGAGGAGAATTGGGTTCAGATGTTGCCATATTGCCTTGATTTCTGTTAGTGACGTTCCTGCGTTTGCCTTTTGCCATCTAGATCTCACTGGTGTTAGTTTATCTTGTCAGTGCTGGACTCACCAGTGCAAGCTGCCCCTTCCCAGTTGGCCTCTGGTGCACAGCTTACCTCCTGCACTGCTTGTAGACAGTGTGCTGCTGCCCAGGCTGTTCAGATCCCAAAGCAGGCACCCGAAGGCTCCCGCTGGGGCCCGCTGGATTCACTGGAGCACACTGACTTCTCCCAGCTGGCCGCCCGGAAGCCCAGCTAGCCACTTGCAGGACTTGGAGATGTAATGCTGCCGCCCAGACTGATCTCAGTCTGTCCGATTCCTGGAGTACGGAACCAAGATGGATCCTCCTCTCCTGACTGGTGGGAGGCCGAGTTCTGAAGTGGCCTCCGTGCAGGAAAGGCGCCGCACAACTGCAGCTGCTTGCTGTCCGGCTGGTCAGCGAAGGTCAGTGGTCGTGGGCGCAGGGCCTAACTGGACCCTGTGACGCCTTGGTTCCACTGCTGATGGCCCTTCAGCTGGAGCAGCCACTGCTACCGCTGCTGCCGCCGCCGCCGCCGCCGATCTCCGAGCTTTTTGTTTTAATATTGATTTTATTTTTAGTTTTGTGGGTGTGTGCATGTGGGTGAAAGTATCTGCATGTGTGTGTGCACACATGTGCATGCGTGTGTGTGGGGTGTGTGTGTGTGTGTGTGTGTGTGTGTGTGAGAGAGAGAGAGAGAGAGAGAGAGAGAGAGAGAGAGAGAGCCTAAGTATTGGGGCGTGGGATGTACTTGACACTTCAGTTAGTTGCCTGAGGAGTCTAGAAGCGGGCACTGGATGGCTTGCGACTGGAGTTGTAGGTGGTTGTGGCCACCTGACCTGGCTGGCTGAGAACAGAACCTAAGTTGTGCAGAACAGCAACCAGGGCTCTTAACCACGGAACCATCTCCCCGGCTCAACAGAGCTTTTTTTCAGTATGAAAACACCTGAAATAAAAAGAGAATTTTCCACAACTCCGGTTTTTGGTTGCTTACTTAGAAGTCAAAGAAAACAAACATCTGGTTTCCATCCTTATCTGGTAGAGAAGCCCAGCAGTTGAAGTCCCTGCCACTTGAATCAGACTTGCTTGACCTGAGTGTCCCCTGCAGTGTTACAGGGCTGGTTTACCTGTACTCGACAGACTGGGGAAAGGCACAAACGAACACTGGTAATTGAGGGCATGACCTGTTCTGTTCCATCCCACGTTCCCCTTCTCTGTCTGGCCCTTGCCCAAGAATAGGGAGAGAAACTGTCCTCTGTTTTATTATAGTGATCATGGATAAAACAAATTGCAGCCACTGTACAATCTTCTGGAGGAGACACACTGCTTCCAATTCTGCTCCTGAGATAACTGGGGGATGAGACACTTCCTGTAAGCAACTACTAGGCAGAAGTGTGACTTATGGGACGCTGTCAGAGGGCAAGCTGATCTTGTATCACTGAAGAGGATGACTTCATCCAGCATCCAACAGGGAGACACTTACCTTCCAAAACTTCATCCCTGGCCATGGTTTGAACTAGAATAATGATGGTCAGTCTGGATAATGTGCGTTATTGTACAAAACTGTAACTCTCCCCTGTTATAACAGGGAGGAGTCTTTGAGACCTCCTCCATCCTCCTCCTCTCCCTCCTCCTTCTCCTCCCCCTCCTCTTCTTCCCTCCTCTGCCCTTCTCCTCCTCTTGTTTCTTCTCTCCTACTCCTCATCCTCATCATCCTCCTCCTGCTGCTTCTTCTCTCTTCTTTCTTCTCCCCCTCCTCCCCTCTTCCCCTCTTCCTCCTCCTTCATCACCACCTCACCATGAGGTTGGCTCCTGTCAACATTCTCTGCTGGCTAGCTGACCGCGGGTTCTGGGATGTGACTCTGGAAATATCAGCCAGCATTTAACCTTCATGCTTTCTCTCACTCTTTCAGAAATGATAGCTGAAACTCTGGGTTTCTGCCTCATCCAGGATCCCCTACCTGGCTTTCGAAGCTCTGAGCCATCTGCCTTCTCCAGGTCTGGTCACCAACCAACCCATCTCTCACTCTTACCTTACTTTCTGGTGTGTTTCCACCTCCAGGTATCTTTGTCTTCTTTGCTGACTTGATGCCTTGAAAACCTGGCTCGTTTTCCAGTTTGACTTCACCTGGATTTTATTTCTCTCAGTCTTTAAGCTTCATAATTAGTATCTGAACATCCTTGCTGCCTTTATTATTTTCTCACATCATCGTCACCATCCTTATTTTTATTTTTAGTTGTCATACAAATTAGTAAGCTTTACTGTGATATTTTGCATGTATGTACAATTATAATCTGTTCACCATCTGCCACTGTCCTCCTTGCACACTCTCCCAATAACTCCCTCCATCAATCCCTCTGTCAGTCCCTCTGTGTCCACGAGTCCTTCTGTGTCCATAAGTCTGTCTGTGTCCATCAGTCCCTCTGTGTCCATGAGTCTCTGTGTCCATCTGTCCCTCCATCTGTCCTTCTGTGTCCATCTGTCCTTCTGTGTCCATCTGTCCCTCTGTGTCCATCAGTCCCTCTGTATTCCTGCAGTCTTCCCTTCAGCTTTTGCATCACATATGCTCCATCACCTTCTCTTGCTTCCATTTCCCATTCCATTGATGTCTTTTTTCCTCTCCTCCTGTCACCCCCTTCCTATTTCCATGTCTTATGTATATGAAGCCATTTAAATTGACTCTACATATATAGGAAACGTGCAATAGATTCTGAGTTGGGTTCATCCTCTGAGCATAATGATCTGTAGTTCCACCCATTGTAATTGTATTCCTTACTCCTGATCAAAATCCCATTGTACAGAACTGCTACATTTTCTCATCCATTTATCTGTTTATGGACAGCAAGGCTGTTTCATATCTTAGGGTAGAACTTGATGTTTTTATTGATTCCTGTTGTCTTTCCCCCTCGACTAAATTGAAAACGCCTTAAGATATGGAATAAAAATATGGAAAGCAAAATTGGTACCCAATGACTGATTTGTTTTTAAATGGCCCCGATGGCCCAGTTAGTGTCCCACCTATGTTGTTTGCTATTCATTTAGTTTCCTCCTGATGGCAATAAGAATAAAAGAGGTCTCCTCTGGCCCGGTGGCTTCCCGGCACTGAGTATTAACCAAGTGTATCGACTGAATCTGCACTGTCTTGACATCAGCTCAGTAAAGAGCAGCCTACTATGTCTTTTGAGGCATCTAAAGTAAATATTCTCATTATACATTATCTTGAAATCTTCTATAACTTCATGCTAATGAATTATTATTCTATTTTATCACTAAAAACAAGTCTAGTCAGACAAAGAAAAAAAAAGTCCACATTCACATAATTGGTCGAGTGAAGCCAGGCCAGCAGTGGTGGCTCATAGTCCCAACACTTGGGAGGGAGAAGCAGGGGGATTTCTGCAAGATTTCGGAGGCCAGTCTGGTAGACAGAAATTTCTAGAACAACCGGGGATATCCTGTGCTAAAATATCAATAACAAAACTCACCAGATGTGTATACAGACTGGGCTGCCTATCATACTTTGAACTTTGACTTCCATTCATTCCAGGAGTATCCTAGAATCAGACATTGGTAAGATCTGCATGGAAATGTCTATTCAGAGAGGAGCTGTCAGGTGCACAAACAAATGGGCAGCAGTCCCCACCAAGGAGCAGTCAATAGAACGTCTCTTGGAATTTCCATTCTATTTCTTTTTCTATGAGAAATCTAAATTCACTAAGTCTTCAAAGAACACCACAAATGCTCAACCCCTTCGAAAAGCTGAAGGCAGGAGTGTGAAACATCTAAATATGATTGATTCTTCTCCTGAGGGGGAAAAGGGGAATCAATGTTTTGCTTTTCCCCCAGTTTAGTGGAGCTTTGTGTGTGTGTCAACTGACTTCCTTTAGAAATTTAAATGCTTAATTTAAATAAGACCTGGGACTCCACAAAGCTCCTCCTTGTACAGCTGTGTTTAAAAATGCATGGCCCAGTAGCCAAAAAGCAACTTTAATTGACATTTGTTCCTTGCCTACATCTCTCATAGAATATCAAAAGGGATAAAATTCCTAAATTGAAATTCCAAACCCTGTTTCGCCTCATCACCATTTCCTCACTGTACCAAAGCTGGATCCATTTGTCTCTTGGGCCAAATCCCTACAATGCCTTCTAAGGTTCCCTGTGGGAACCGTTCTCTTCCAAATATTTCCTTCCCCATCCCACCTGTGACATTTCACCTAGGAACCGAAATGGCAAGGCTGCAACATTGCTAAGTGTGAGACCAGACTAGCCTGTGCTACATAAGTCTCTGGTCACTTTACCTTGTGAGAGCCTGGATGCGGCATTGTCTTTCAGGCATTCTCTGTCTCTCTGTCTTCTTTGTCCCTCCTTCCATCCCTCCCTCGATCCTTTCCTACCATTGTTTCTCTGAACCTTGACATGGACATGTGAACAAACTAGGCTGCAAATGGGGAAATAAGTAAAGTCTAGATATCCCAGCCCAGAACACTCTAGGCCAGCCAAGCAACCCAAACATGTGATAGTAATCAGAGAGAGAGACAGACGGACAGACAGAGAGAGAGACAGACAGACAGAGAGAGAGAGAGAGCGAGAGCCACAAGCTAGGCCTCCCATCCTCAGATGCTGAAGCATGCCTAGCCAAGAGTAACAGATCAATCCAGTCAACCCAATGACTTATGAACTAATTTGGGTTTGATAGGTTTAACTACTTACTGCCTTTGAAGTGGTTTGTTAGACACCACGAGGTAGCTGATACGTTAGAGAAATAGCAAAAAAAAAAAAAAAAAAAAAAAAAATCAGAGCTAGAAGCCAAGAGGACACGATAAATGCTTATAAATAAATACTTGTTCCCAATCAGTGAAAGCTGGTATTTTTATAAGTGTTTCTAATAGCAATGTTGAGATTAATTTGCTACCATTTCCTTCTTCTTTTTATCTAACCTCCAAAATAAGAGATCAAAATGTAGCTACTACTCACACTCTTCCTACAACAAATGTAGACATGCTTACATCCCACACCATAATTCAATCTTCAATTTTCCTTCAAATAAAGCAAATTTTTCTCCCTACCACTCACAGGGCTACTAGATCGAGCCCACTGCTTAAGGATTTTGCAGAGAACGGTGCCTAGCGCCCCAAAGAAGTGCTGGTCATAACCTATGATAGGTTTATGTATAAACTGCAGCAGTATGTAAGTCACCAGCTCCCAACAACTGCAATGAAATCTCCGTGCTGGCTGCAGCTGCATAGAAACTATTCCCCTCCTGAGGATATTTATTTGGCTCCAGCCATTTTGCACATAAATTGTTCTGAAGTTAGGGTGTATGGCTCTGAGTCACTGCCAAAAGAACTACTTTGATCACATTAAAGCCTATCCCCACGACATCTATCATGTCTTGGGTTTTAAAAGGCATTGCCATAGCATGGAGCCGATGACAATGGAGCTATACTAATGAGTCAACAAACACACACCTTGAGATACATTGCGTTAGGAAATTATAAGTAATGTCACCATCTGGTGACTCCCCGACATGCTGCAGCTATCCGAGCTGATGTCATTAGCGCCACAGAGCAAGAAGAAATCAATTCTTCACGAACATGGGGGAAGTCTTTGCTAGACTGTGATCATCATGTGAAGGACAGTGGATCAGAGTATCTCTGAAGGTCCCTTGTTAAGAAAGCAGACATCAATTGGTACTAAGTTCCTAGCAAAAAGGAACTTACTAGAACGGCATGGAATGGTTTTTACAATCAAAGGAAGGGCCAAAACACAACATGGGGAAAATGACTTGCTGGTTATTGTTTTTCTAGGAAGCCCAGAGTGGTCACTTGTCATATTGTCATATTTATACCCCTCCATCCTGTGTCATAAATGAACCTTCCAGGAAGCCCGGTGCAATCCAAATCTCTCTCTCTCTCTCTCTCTCTCTCTCTCTCTCTCTCTCTCTCTCTCTCTCTCTCTCTCTCTCCTTCCCTCCCTCCCTCCCTCTCTCTTACTCCCCTCTTCCCCCAACTGAGATAGGGTTTCTCTGCATAGCCCAGTCTGTTCCAGTAGTGAATCTATAGATCAGGCTGGCCTTAAACTCAGAGATCTGCCTAGACCTGCCTCCTGAGTGCTAGTATTAAAGGTATGTGGTGCTACACCAGGCCTAAGCTTTTGTATTTTAGAAGCTGGTTTTCCTCTAGTTGGGTGATCTCTATACTCATTTCTTTCCAGAAGCTAAAATGACTTTTTAAAATTATATATTTGCTTTTATTTTTAATTGTGTGAGTGATATGAGTGCAAGGAGCCTTTGTGAGGCCACAGACATTGGGTGCTTCTGGAGCTAGAGTTATAAGTGGCTGTGTGCCACCCAGCAGAGTGTGGGACCTGAACTCAGGTCCTCTTCAATAGCAGTACATAGTCTCTTAACCACTGAGCCATCATCTCTCCAGCCCTCTGAACTCCCTGTTTACTCCTGTAATTAATTGAATTTAATCATGTGTTAACATTAGTGATGGAGAAGAACATGTCGCTA
This sequence comes from Apodemus sylvaticus, assembly GCF_947179515.1. Classification (NCBI taxonomy): domain Eukaryota; kingdom Metazoa; phylum Chordata; class Mammalia; order Rodentia; family Muridae; genus Apodemus; species Apodemus sylvaticus. Next base: position 33,456,788 of record NC_067480.1, read on the forward strand.
TCCCTTTTATAGTTTTCATATGCTTGCAGATGTTAAACCTGTTCCGGGGCTCGCTCTAAATCGAGGTGGACAATTGAACACCTTCCTCCATCAATTCTGTTTCCAGGGCTTTTACCAAGCTTTTCTGAATGCAATAATCACTAGGCCCTTGTCTGCCCCGGCAAGCCAAGATTCCATTTGCTGCCTGTTGAGAATGGACATGGTAACAGCAGGAGGAATCACGCGGAGGTCACTCCCAGTCATCTCTCCAGACAGATACATGCCTAGGCATGCACTTTCACACAAATGTCAAAGGCTGAGTTTCCTCGGAGTTCGCTAAGGCTTCTTCTCTGCCCGGAGAGGTGTCAGAATCATGCATCTCAGATTGGTGAGGAAGAGGCAGGAGTCCTGACAAAAAGGAATTAGGGCCAGGCAGGGTAACAGCCTCAGCTGTTGGACTAGATCCCAACTATAGCATTTAATCAGACAATATAACAATGACATCAGGTAGAATTTGTGTGTGCTGCTGTCACATCAGTGGAGGGTTTCACATGCATCATCTTATTTGATGTCCTATTGACCCTAACCTTAGAGAGTTATGGTTTGGGTTGGGGGTGTTTTCTGTTTTGTGTTTGTTTGTTTGTTTGTTTGTTTGTTTGTTGTATATGAAGACACTAGAGCTCAGAGGATAAAAACATTACATCATTACATTTACAGGAGGCTTTAGAACACATGAGGTGGTACGGTTCCAGGAGCCAGGATGAAATCACTGTACTCCCAAGGACAATGAAACCCAATGTTGGAGGTGGAGAAAAAATAGGAGTCCTTAGTCTGGGAGCAGCTTCCTTGTTTCCTGCATGGTTTCCTGTGGAAGGGAGGAGCCCTAGAGAGGACACTTGGAATCTACTCAAGCCTCAACAGGCCAAGATGTGCCCACTGTTAAGACAAGCAACCTGACTTTTTAATAGGATTATTTGGTTCTCTGGGTTCTACCTTCTTGAGTTCTTTGTATATATTGGATATTAGCCCTCTGTCGGATTTAGGGTTGGTGAAGATCCTTTCCCAATCTGTTGCTTGATGTTTTATCCTTTTGACAGTGTCCTTTGCCTTACAGAAACTTTGTAGTTTTATGAGGTCCCATTTGTCAATTCTTGATCTTAGAATGTAAGCTATTGGTGTTCTGTTCAGGAACTTTTCCCCTGTGCCCATGTCCTCAAGGGCCTTCCCCAGTTTCTTTTCTATTAGTTTCAGTGTGTCAGGTTTTATGTGGAGGTCCTTGATCCACTTGGAGTTGAGCTTAGTACAAGGAGATAAGAGTGGATCGATTCGCATTCTTCAGCATGCTGACCTCCAGTTGAACCAGCATCATTTGTTGAAAAGGCTATCTTTTTTCCACTGGATGCTTTCAGCTCCTTTGTCGAAGATCAAGTGACCATAAGTGTGTGGGTTCATTTCTGGGTCTTCAATCCTATTACATTGATCCGTTTGCCTGACATTGTACCAGTACCATGCAGTTTTTATCACTATTGCTCTGTAGTAATGTTTGAGGTCTGGGATACTGATTCCCCCAGAAGTTCTTTTACTGTTGAGAATAGTTTTAGCTATCCTGAGTTTTTTGTTATTCCAGATGAATTTGAGAATTGCTCTTTCTAGCTCTATGAAGAACTGAGTTGGGATTTTGATGGGGATTACATTGAATCTGTAGATTGCTTTTGGCAAGATGGCCATTTTAACACTTTCGGAGGACCCTGCTATACCACTTCTGGGCATATACCCAGAGGATTCCCCAGCATGCAATAAGGACACATGCTCCATTATGTTCATAGCAGCCCTATTTGTAGTAGCCAGAAGCTGGAAAGAGCCCAGGTATCCCTCAACGGAGGAATGGATACAAAAAATGTGGTATATTTACACAATGGAGTACTATTCAGCCATTAGAAACAATGAATTCATGAAATTCTTAGACAAATGGATGGAGCTGGGGAACATCATACTAAGTGAGGTAACCCAGTCTCAAAAGATCAATCATGGTATGCACTCACTGATAAGTGGATATTAGTCTAGAAACTTTGAATACCCAAGACATAATCCACATATCAAATGATGTCCAAGAAGAATGGAGGAGTGGCCCCTGGTTCTGGAAAGACTCAGTATAGGAGAATACCAGAACAGGGATGTGGGAAGGGGTAAATGGGGGAACAGGGGGAGGGAAGAGGGCTTATGGGACTTTCGGGGAGTGGGGACCCAGAAAAGGGGAAATCATTTGAAATGTAAATAAAGAATATAACGAATAATTAAAAAAAAAAAAAAAGACAAGCAACCTGCTGCTAACTGCTGGTACTCAGGCAAAGCTGAATTAGGAGCCAATGTAAATAAGCCTGGCCGTGATGCTGCGGCCTCTGAACTGTAGAGCCAGGCTCATATCTGGTCCTAAGACAGGGCTCATGGAAAACCACCAGGGAGTCTGTGTGCCCCTCATGTACTCCTACCTGTGAACTATGGCCCCTTTCATACTGACCTTCTGGTATCCCAGTGCTCCTCTGATGAACCAGAGGCCAAGAATAACACACTGCCTCTCCCTGTCTGCCTCCTTTTATCTCTCCAGTGAGCTGAACCCTATCCCTCAATGTGCATCAATAGTAATATTGTATTGAAATTGATAGTATCATTCATGTTGGCTACTATGACAACACAGAGGTTTTATTTCCGTCACCCACCAAACTGGACCACTTGGATTCTGACGCCAGACCAGATTAACCATCTTCACTGGTATTAGGACACCAGAATTGGTGCGATCAGAACTGGTTTTTTTTCCTTGCCTTTTCATATTTGTGGATTTTGGACTTGTCGATCAGTAGAGGGCTGAGTGAATATTTCATTGTGACACAGGGAGCAAAGCTGCTTGTTTTATTGCCTAGCCTGAGGAAATGTGGGGCAGACTGCAGGAAGTCTTCACACAGAGTGACAGCAGGCCCCAGGGTGCAGAGGTCCACATGACTTCACACACTCTTGAGGATCACCCCGCTCCCACTTGGATGCCCTTCCCCAGCGCAGCATCTGCAGCAGGTGATTTGTCTCTGAGGCTCTGCCTTCCCCTGTTCCTACCTCTGGCTCCACTGGCTCAACTCCTCATTTTGAAATTGCATGTCCTCCAAGGTTGTTGTGGGTAGCAAGGTTATACTGGATGTTTTAAGGACTCAAGGAATTAGAGAGAGATGCCGCAGGGTTTAGAGCATTTCCTGCTCTTAGAAAACACCTGAGTTCAATTCCCAGCACTGACATGGCAGCTCACAATCATCTGTAACCATCAGGAGAGCCATCTTCTGACCTCCGTGGACACCAAGCATGTACATGGTACACACACATACAGAAAGGCAAAACACTCATAAATAGACTTAATAAATCTAAATAAGAAGAAGAAAAGGAAGAGAAACCAGACTTGAAAATGGCTTTATGTCTTTCCTACCCAGACTCACTCCCCTTGCCTTAGTCCATTGCAGGACAGCTGGACACTGCAGAGAAGCACCAGACATTGAAGGCATTGTAATGTTCTTTGGGAGGGGTGATCTTTTTAAGTCACATACAATGATAAGATTCTGTAATTGCATTTTATTGATACTGTTTTGCACTATAATACTCTACTATGGATAATTGAGCCCTAAAAAACATCTGAAGGAGAGACTATGTGCTATATTAGCCTAGCATTCCCCCCATCAAACACTTTTGTTACATTTTTTCTTTAGGGAATGAGAGAACAATTCTTTTTTCTAAGGATTTATTTATTTATTATATGTAAGTTCACTGTAGCTGTCTTCAGACATACCAGAAGAGGGCGTCAGATCTCATTACAGATGGTTATGAGCCACCATGTGGTTGCTGGGATTTGAACTCAGGACCTGTGGAAGAGTAGTCAGTGCTCTTAACCACTAAGCCATCTCTCCAGCCCAAGGACAATTCTTACCATGGCCTCCAGGGTCTATCTGATGTCCCTGGACTCTGACAACCTCTTGACTGTTAAGATACTCCACTCCTTCTCTTCTTGATCCAATTGCTCTCCTCTGCACCATAGACTGTCTTAAGCTCTGCCTCCATGCCTTCTACATAGGACTGTGGACCTGCCATCTTGAGTTCCAAGACCACCTTCATCCATCCCAACTTCATTTAAGACCTGTTTCACACATCACTAAGTGAAGACTTATCTTGCTTATAGGCAAGTTGTAGTTGATCACAGGCCAACTTATAGTCCTTATTCATCTTTATACAGCTCTTGGAATGTTCCCTTCTTTATTGCACATGCGTGTGCAATTATTGACCCAACCTTTCTGTGGCTACCATATCTTAGTAAATGGTAATTAAAAAACAGATGCATCAGTAATGTCTGAAAAAAAAATGACAGAATTATCATGACTGCTCAGAATTCATTAGGATTCTGTACTAAAATAGATAGTCTCAGAGAGGTAGACGAACAGATTACCTGAATAGAATACAGATTCTACTAGTAGAAAGGGAGTGGTAACCACAGATGACTACCTCTGTTCTGCCTAGTTGACTGCCAGTGTGCTCTGCAGGCTGCCACGAGTTCTCACGGGAATATTGTCAACTCTTTATCTGTGTGCATAATTTAGTGTATGAACACCCATTTTGATGTATTAATAGGTAAGTATTAGCGAGAATATTCTTGAGCTAATAATGTTCTTCTGGTGTGGTTAAGGGTATATTTCTCCATGAACAAGGAGCAGGAGGCATGAAACTTCACCAATATGCAGGTGCTGAGATATGAAAACCTTTCCCACTAGTAAAGCAAGTCACACATTCTGGACACTGGAGACGTGGGGCTGAGGAGGTACCAAGAAGATTAGTTGATAATGGTTAATTTCAATTGCCAGCTGGATTAGCGTAACAAACGTTTGGTGCGTTAGTGATGCGCATGTTTGGGTGTGTCTGTGAGAACATTTACTGAAGAGATTGCTGATGGGGAAAAGATCTGAGAGATCAGGATCTGACATCTCAGTCTTCTTAAGAAGAAACCATTGCAACAGAATCTCTGCTAGAAACAGCTTGAGGAAGAGCAGCAGAGCTGAGGCTCACAGTTGCCCACAGTCCTGGCAGGGAAGACACGGTGGTGCCCATGGCAATGGGAGCATGTCAGAGTCTCCTCACATCTCAGTGAACCAAAAGGCAAATTGTTCAGGTTGGAATCAGGGCTGGCTCTAACTCCCAGACATCCAGCCTCCATAGCCTCACACTACCAGCCACACATCCTGCCCTGAGAAGGTGCCTAGCCTATTCAAAAAACTCCCACTATCTGAAGATCAAGTGTGCAAGCACAAGAGCCCAGGGAGGGCACAATGCACACGCAACCCATAGCAACAGTGTTGCTGGGTTAAGGCCTTATTCAGACTTCTTAAACATCCTGTTTCAAATACGATCATATTAGAAAGTGGGAGCCCACCCTGGTGGGGCACCATTCCATGGGATGGGATCTGGAACAGAATAAGAGGGGCAGGCAGAGGGAAGAGGCAGCTGAACCCCAAGGTTCCTTTCCCCTGATCCACTCAGATGTGCCTGGGAGTCACCTCTTCTTCCTTCTCCCCGTGATAGACCGTATCCCCTAAAACCATGATCCCATATTAATCTGTTCCCTCTAGTTTACTCTTGTTGGCTCTTTTTGCCACGGCAAGAAGAAAAGTCCCCACTCTGCCCATCAACAGGACACGTGCAGTAAAAACACACCATTCAAAATTGCTGTGTATCTTAGTGGCAACAAGCACACATAGTGTCTAGATCCAGGCTTCTACATCCCTTTTTGCTAATGAGAGGAATCATAACTTCAACATATTGTTAGGGGTGGACAGATAAATTATAGGTGAGCCTGGTACATCTTGGTCCAAAGAGCAAAAAAAGGGCAAGGTGGGGGGTGGGGGCGGGGAGGCAAAAGATAAGAAGTTAAGGGCACAGGAAAGGGATGTAGGAAAAGGCCTCAGTGTTGAGTCCAGAAATTGGAGAGTGAAAACATGATGTGGTTCACATCCCAACATATAAACCTACATGAATCCATATTGATATAAATATAGTACTGAACTAAATTGGTGAAAAGAGAGACATCTTTACTATGGAACAATTATATTTAACCGAAACAGATATTCCCACCTGCAGAAGGTTTACCCTCCTCCTTCCATGTGAGGTGGACTTAGCCCTGAGCATCAAGGGAACGGAGGATAACGACAACACCTGTTGACATGCCAATGTGGAAAGTGGAAGTTCTATCTGGCCCGACCCCCTAGACAAAAAGTATTAAGGCCTGCTGAGAGAAGGAGAAGCAGTCTCCTCTAGGGACAAGCTACCACATAACGTTGTCCTGTCCCTGATGGTCAACCTGGAACCCATGTACAGATAAGCAGATTTAAACAGTACTTAGTAGTTGCATATACGTGTGTGTATATGGGCTGCAGAACAGTAACAGCTAAAAAGGAGATCATGAGATCATGGATTTGGGAGGAAGGATGGAGAAAGCTGGGAGGGGAGAGAAAGAGGCAGGAGTGATGGAGAAACAATCCTTAAAAAGTAAAAGTATTAAAAGTCTTTTAAAATTATAGAGGAGAAAGGGGTAAAATGGTGGCTTTCATTAAAAAAAACACAGCAGATACGGCCTGAGCCAAATGACCAAGAGAACTTCCAAGATGCAGCATCCTGACCTCATGTAGCCCCAAGATAATGGGAGGAGATAAAGAGAGAGGCTCACCTCTGTGGTCTTCCCTGAGTCCTGCCATCCCCTTTGAGTTACGAAGGACACTGAAAAAACACAAATCCAGAGATGCCTGGCATGATACAACTATTGGTTCATAACTGTCAAGATTATGACAACAGGAAAAAGCAAGAAAACATTAAGCACTTGTCACAGCCTGTCACAGACTACAGGAGACTAAAGAAACACAGTGACTAAATGCAATGGGTACCTTTTATGGGAACCTGGAGGTACAATTAAATGTTGAAGGAAATACTGGTGACATCCAAGCAAGTCTGATGGAATTTAGCTCCTGATAGGGTGTCGTGATTGATTTTTAAACCGTGACAAATGATGGACATTCAGTATTGCCCTTTCAACTTTGTTAGAAGCCTAAAAATTATTTCAAGGTACAAAATTTTAAATGCTGATTATTTTTTAAAAAAACAAAAAGCCGAGAATCAATGATCTGAAGTTCATGTTTGGGAGGCTGGAAAGGTGACTCATTAGTGAAGAGCTCCCAGGACCTGTGTTGGGCAACTCACAACCTCCTGGAACTCTAGCTCCAAGGGATCCTTTGACCTTAGCAATGGTGTACACCTAACCCCCTCCCAACAGACAGACATTTATGCAATTAAGATAAATAACACATATGTCCTTGGTCTAGGCAATAGTATTAAGGCTCTGAGTTGCCCCAGGTCCCCAAATGGTGCCACTATCCTGTTTTTATTGCCTGGGTTACAGAGCTCTATGTTCGTGCCTGGGTATAATGTTATCAGCTCGTAGAGGGCCTCATGACAACATAACCTCAACTTCATCTACTGCTTGTTACCATCGAATAGTGCCATCTTCCCGAAGACCTGTGGGGATGTCTTTTAGATTTAGTGCCCAGGACGGTCATGATTCTCTACCTCAGCTTAAACACCAGATGTCAGGAAGCTTAAAGCCTAATCTGTCAGACACCTCTAGGAGATTTAGGACTTCAGGTACAGATCTGTGACGAGTCTCAGTCTGAGCTTACCGCGACCATCTTCTTTTTCTCCTCCCTCTTCTCCACACACAGAAATGGGGCCCTTCTTCTCCGGAACCTCAGTGCCCCGCTTGGCGTGTGGCTCACATCCAGAACTCATACGGTGTTTATCATACATCTTGCTCCCTTCCAACAATTAACCGCCACCGCCGAGTATTTACAAAAGCAATCTGACTAACACTGCGAGCACTCTCCTCTCCATTCTACAGGTCAGGAAAGTGAGCACGAGGATGGCGAATTATACAAACTGTCCACGGTACAGAAGGAGTGTGTGACAGAGCTTGGTTTCAAACCTGCGTAGTCTGACTCTGAAGCCAGTGATATTGAGCTTGTAATGCCAAGTAGTTTGTCAATGAGAAGGGGTGGGTGAAACAAAGCAATAGGAGAGAAGGAGAAAAGAAAGAGGAAGGGAGTGAAGGAGAGAGAAAGGGAGAGAGTGAGACTCCAGAGGAAGTTTAATGTAATGTAAGATGGTATTATTTGTTGTTTACAACCTCAGGATTTGAAATTTTAAAGCAAATGGCAAAAGGTTCTATACTCATCCCTACTCAAATTCAATCTGCATCATTGAATAGAAAGACACATCTTGCCTTTAGGGTTTAAGACAAGAAAAGGTATTATTAAAATGCAAATATCATTTTTGAAGGGAAGTGTAGCTAGTGTTAAAACTCATTTATCAATTCAGCTGGGCAGTTTTCTAGAAGAAGCTTCAATGTGAATTACATTTGTTGGGTGAAGGGAGGGTGAGCAGGTCTCTGGGCTCCAGGAGCCTGCATAAGGCGGGAACAGAGAAGAAGCCCACAGCAGTGAGCAGCACTGAGGAGAATGAGCGAGGGCAGGAGCTTCCCACACACGGCCTGTCTGTGGTGAGGCAGTTGGTTGGTTCTGCGAGCCTTTATGCACCAGCCAAGCCAAGAAGAGACACAAAACAGGAGCCTGTAAGCCTGGCTGGACCACATTCTGTTTCCTTCCTCTGGCCACTCCCTCTTTTATCCCTGTGCTTTCAAACCATGGAATCTAAACGAGATAGAATAGCCCTAAAAAGACCATCTTTACCTAACGCAGTATTTCCTGTTTATTGCACGTGTTGTAGAACACTTAGGAGGCATTGCAGAATCAGGAAATTTAAATTAAAATAGTGGTCATAATAGCTGCTGATTAAAAGCTTTCTGGATTGTGTGTGTGTGTGTGTGTGTGTGTGTGTGTGTGTGCTGTTTTTTATACAATCTCATTCCCAGTGAATCTGTGTGGTAGTTTGACTACTCCTTCAATGATAAATAATGGGAAGCTCAAAGGTATGTGGGGAATTGCCTGAGATTTGCAGGCTAGGAAAGGAGAGGGCTTAGATAAGAGCACTGATCTAACTGGCCCCAGGCACAGGCTCTGACCGAATCACCTCAGCATCTTCTTGGCTTACCTAAGTCCGAGAACAAGTGAGTTGGTTTGTGGGCCCCAGCAAGCGAGAACAGCTTTCTTAAACTTTAATGTTCATGTGGCTCAACTGAACACTTTAAACACTGTTTTTGTTTTTGTTTTTTAAAAAGGGTGTTGGACCAGAGTTCTGGGGTGCACATTTTTAATCCCAGTAATCAGGAGGCAGAGACAGGTGGATTTCTGTGACTTCACCACCCCCGTCTGGCGTACATAGTGAGTTCTAGGCCAGCCAGGGTTGTGTAGTGAGACCCCTTCATCTCAAGAAAAAAAAAAACTGTGAATGCAGTAGGTTTGGTGGGCCTAGATGCTGCCTAACTGGCAAGTTTCAGAGGTTGATGAAGAGGGTGTGCGTCTTTAGAAATGGGGACATACGTAAATTTTGATCACCGTGCATAAACAACAAGCTTGGTCACAAGTTGAGATTCACAGGAATGCCTGTCCCATGCACAAATGTGAAGAATGGATTCCCTAGGGCATTCTTCAACAAAAATCTCTGGGATGATCCCATAAACACCCTGTGGAATACACTTTAACCCAGTAACCTGAAGCTCTATAAGGCTCCTTCCTCATTCTAGGAGTCTTTGAAGATATTCCCAATGCTAAGATGTTACAGCTACAGCTGCTCTGTGACTCACAGGCATTAGATCATGGTTAGCTGTTTATCCCTAAACCCTTTGGGGATAGCCTGGAGAGGCTGAGAAGGGCCCTTTAGTTGGCTCTGTGTGATAAATGCTTTCAAAGGTCACCATGGCTCTCTGAGTCTGGTATAACAATAATTGGCTTCTATTCTTTTTAATAAGAACCAGTCTTTCCTCCAAGCTTCATAAACATGGGGTCAGTGTTACTTTCATTAAAACCAAAATGGTGATAAGCAGGAGCGGGGTACCTCTTCACAACTGAGACCCCAGTGGCCTGGAAAAGTAAGTACTGCTGTATGGCAGTGCCACAAGACACAGCACAGACCAGCTGTACCCTGAGGCCAGCTCGCGCTGACTGAGAGTCCAGTCTTAACAACTGGCTCATTACATTGATGATGACTGTTCTTAACTCAAAAGCTATCTTGGGAATTATCGTGTCTTCTCTGTGTGAACTGAATAAACTTTGAGGGTCCATGGGGTTTGCCCAAACATCTATATACAAACTGGCACAGTTCTTAGAAAGCTTTCTGGTCTGGTGTGAAGTCAAGAACTTGGGGGCAAATTCTTTCTTCCCATAAAGAACTAGCCATTACATCTTTGACACTTGTCTTTGTCACCCACTCCCCTCTCTGGCAGCCGTCAGTAGGGTCTGGGGAAACCCATAATAAATATTATCATTTGTTGCTTGGCAATGTTACAGGCATGATAGAAGGTACGTCAGGAGAGTTGGCTTGGGAGTCTCTTACAAAATACCCTAGACCAGATGACCTATGAGGAACAGAAGCTAAGAACTCTAGGAACAAGGTGCCAGATGAGTCGGAGCCTGGTGAGGGTCTACTTCCTGGCTCATGGATGACCATCTTCATCTCTTCTCTATATTATAGGAGTCTACAGCATCATAGAGCAGGTGGATAAGGATCTTTTCCAAGCCTCTTGTTTAAGGGAATCTAAGTCCATTCATGAAGAATCCTCATGGTCTAATTATATCCCAAAGATCTCGTCTCTTTTCTGTTTGTTTGTTTGTTTGTTTGTTTGTTTGTTTGGCTGGTTGGCTGGTTGGCTGATTGGTTGATTGGATTATTTTTTTGAGATGGGGTTTCTCTGTTGCCCTGACACTCACTCTGTAAATCAGACTAGTCTCAATTCAGAGATCCATCTGCCTCTGCCTCCCAAATGCTGGGATTAAATGGGTGCACTGCTACCATCCAGCAAAGCATCACCTCGTAATAGCATCCATTGATCAACAGTTTTCAGCATGTGAACTTTAGAGGGACACAAACATACAGACCATAGAACTTGGTGTAAAACAGACTCAACAACAACAACTTGAGCTGGATGGGAAAAGACAACTGTATTTCAATAATAATAATAATAATCATGAAGAACTTTGGAGTTTACAGTATTGTTTCACCTAATGCTGTGAAAAATATTTTCTTCTTTCAGTCTTAAGGAAACTGCATCCCAAAGACATCAAATGACACCTAGATGATCCCAAGATAGTGAGAGAAACAATAGCAATTCAGATCTTCTGGATTCCAGTGTCTAGTCTTTTGAGTTCTTTTCATCATTCAAAGCTACAAAAGTAAAAGACTTCAAGTATAAAAGAAAGAACAAAATTATGCCAGTAATACAGCTGCCAAACCTCACATGGTCTTTGAGTTGCTGTCCTCCTTTGGAACAGTGAAATGAATTGGATTGTCCAATCATCCAATAATCATATTATAGTCTTCTGTAACAATATTATTTCATAATGACTGACTATAGTCTTATTAGTTGAAGAAACTATAGAAAAATAGAGGTATCTGGAACCAAACCCTCGTCTTGAAGATAAGATATGATTGTAGGCAGTAAGTAGCTGACACTGCTGAGTGAGGAGAGAGATCGATACTGGCTGAGAAAGAAAAAATGTGATGGTCTTAGAGAGAGAGGTGGTGGATTATGCCCTGAAATGGTCAAAGTAGCCCATTTCGTGCCATATATCCCCCTGAAAGGGGATTCTATGATTTACTTTATTATAAACCACATTCCCAGTCCTCCAAGTTTTATATCCTGAAGCCCTACACTCACTCATATGATTGTATTTGAAGACAGAACTCCTAAGATGGTAATTGGGACTAAATGAGGCCTTCAGTGTGAGGTCTTAACCCAGAAGCACTGGTGCTGTGGTTTGCATGTGACATGGGCCATCCCGAGGATCGTGTGCTTGCACGCTGTTTTGTTTGTACACTTTGTCCAGAGTTGGTGTCACAGGTTTGGGAGGCTATCATGCAACTTTTAGGGAAGGAGGCATGGCTGGTGAAGTTGGGTCACTGAATGTGGACCTGTGAGGGTTAGGGCCAGCCTCACTTCTAGCTTGAGAGCTCTGCTTTCTCACTCACTGAGATGTGAGAAGATTCTGAAAGGCTTTTCCACTGCCAGGACCATGGCTGTGCCTGTTACCATGGCTGGCCATGAGCCAAAAGAAACCTTTTCTATCTTAATTTGTTCCTCTCTGTCTGTGTGTGTGTGTGTGTGTGTGTGTGTGTGTGTGTGAGAGAGAGAGAGAGAGAGAGAGAGAGAGAGAGAGAGAGAGAATGGTCTCCCTCCCTCAGTCCAACCCTCCTTTTCTCCATCCTCCCCCCTTCCCTCTCCTCCACTTTCTGACAGGTAAGAAACAATGAGAAGGCAGCCATCTGTAAAGTACACAGTCTCTGAAACCCAGCACAGCTAACACCTTGTTCTTAGAGTCCCAGCTACCGCAAATAAATACCCATTCATAATCCACTCAGTCCATGGCATAAACAGACAGACACACCTCTCAGCAAGAGGTGGAACCAACGTTTCCTCTTTGGATCTTAGATAGCTCATGACTTGCTTTGAATTGTGACCACAGACGTAACATGGTGCTAAATCCAAGACAAGTCTTTATGAGATCTTTCAGTTTTGGTTTTCGCCATCTGGAAGTTTGAACTATAACCCGAAGTCTAATTACTCCTGTAAAAGCCATGGAGAGGAGATGCCTTTGAGTATAAAGTGTGATAAGATGAAAGAAGGAACACAAAGATGAGAGACTCTGGAGAAGACAAAAATAGAGTTCCAGTCATCCCCACCAAGGAGCCTCACATGTGAGTGAAGCCACCTTCAACTTGCAACTGCACCAGTATGGTCAGACACCACAGAGTGCATCAGACACCAACCATCCCAGCTGAATTCTGCTGGGGCCAATGCATAGAACTGGCAACGGGCAAATAATGGCTGTTATTTAAACTATGGCAATTTGGGCTAACTGGCTTCCTGGATGAGAAAGGGGGCCATAGGGAAAGAGAAAATGGTTGAACAATGACACACTGATAAGAAAAAAAGCAATGTACTTATAGGTAAATAATTATGATTGATAAGGCTTTAAAGAATATAGCAGAAAAAACAATATACTACAAATGTAGGCTGGGGTAGATTGTGGGAGCGTTTACCGCACTTTTTTATTCTGAGCAATTAGGACGTGTCAGGTGCTCTGCTAAACCCTTTCGTGGATTAATTGGTCATCACTTGAACTTATGAATTCTATAGTTATTCCACATTCTGGAAGGGAAAAAAAAGGAAACAGAGACTCAGAAATGAAGTTCTCATTAACTTAGCAATGAGACTAAGATCTAAACACAGGCATTCAAATGCCAGGGTGTGCACCTGTCGCCTCTGCAGAAGACTGCCTTTGCTGAGGATAGGACTGTAGTTGCAGGAAGGGCATCATCTCAGCAGATAACGGATACAACACTTTAGAAAGAGTAAACAGCTGGAGACAAATTCTGGAAACTTCCGGAGTCGGGGAGTAGGAAGGGGGACTTGGTATGGTCTAAGTGTTAAATAATAGGGGTGTGAACTCATTGGGGGAAAAACATGGAAGAGAAATGAATAAGTATGATTTGGGGAGGAAACAATGCCCAAGGACTAGCAGAGTATGGGGTGATTAGGGCCAAGGAGGAGTGCAAACTCACTGTTTGTATGGCTTCGGTGCTCCTGTTAGCGAGCTCAACTCGTTAGGGGATGGCAATGACTCATCTTGATGGTCAGCTTAATGAGATTTAGAGTCACCATGGCAACAGACTTTTAGACGATGTAAAAGATTGCCTGGAATAGGTTCATGGAGGTGCAGAGGCCCATCCTAGAGGCGGATGGCAGCATTCCATGGGCTTAGGGTCCCAGGCTGAATAAAACAGAGAGAACTATCAGAGCCCCAACGTTCACTGCTCTTTGACGCCTGACTGCAGAGGCAGTGTGATCAGCTGCCTCAGGTTCCTGCTGACCCGACTTTCCTGCCATGACAGGCTGTACCTTCAGTCTTGTGAGCTAAAACAAACCCTGCTTGGCATTGTTCTTGTCAGATGCTTTATCTTGGCAACAAGATTAATAATATATGGACAGAGGTAACATGTTTGTTTTTAGACTTGCTAAGTGGAATGTGATGGTGAAATAGTAAGTGAAGCTGCCTACTAGGTATCTATCTATCTATCTATCTATCTATCTATCTATCTATCTATCTAGGTAGATAGATAGATACATATATATGTATATACATATATATGTATATATATATACACACTTATATGTGTGTGTCCATTCATATACACATACATATACATTACACCTATGCATTATGCCTATACATTGCACCTATATGTTGCACCTATACATTGCACCTATACATTGAACATATACATTACACATATACACTTCACATATACATTATATGTAAACATCCCCTCAGAACAATAATCCAGACTACTTATAATATAGTTTTGGAATTCATCCAGAGATAGTAAACTCATAGGTATCCAGAAAGTCAGTGAAGGATCCTCATTACACTAGAGAAATAAATGTTCGCATGAAGTAGAAAGAGCTCACAGAAACACACATTCCTCAGCTTCCATTTGGACGGGGAGAGGCAAGAAAAGTCCAGAGATCCAGATAACGCACCGTCTCATTAAGCTGGGATGAGCAAGCCTCTAGCTAGCCTTCCCAATCCTTGGAAGACTCAAAGCACCAGGAGGGAATCCAATTAACTTGGTTGTATGGTAATCTAGGGGAGGGTGGAGACAGTTTGAGTTCTATTCCCAACAAGATGGTACATGAAGCAGCAGTGCTTCACTAGACACGTAGATAGGAAGAATGGGTAACGGCTGGCTATATAGTCATCGGTGTGCATCTCACTCTGGGAGATTATAAAAGATACAGCCAAGGGCAGTCAGCTTCATCTCTAGGAAGAGGAGGATGAGGAGGGAAAGATACAGGCAAGCAAAGGAATTAGAATAGCAAAAGACAGGGAAAGCACAGGAATTCATCGCTGCCGGAAGATCGTGAGGAATGATAAAAATCTACTGGGTTTAGCAATATTCCTGGTAACTTTGGGAGAGAAGGATGCCCATGAGCAGTTGGTGGGGAGGGGAAAGAAGAGACCAGTGGTGGGCCTCAGTAGCTACATTTAAGAAACTAATAGAAGCAGGCAGGTAGCATCCATTGAGCGCTGATTAAAGAAGCGCTACGTTCCTTGAAGCGCCAGGAACCACAGTGACTGTCAAAGCCTGCACATTCTGTTGTGCTTGCTGAGAAGTAAGCAGAAAGTAATACCCAGCCTAGGACTCAGCAATGCCTGTGCTCTGAAGCCATTGCTGAAAAGTAGACAATAAAAAAGAGCAAACCGACCCTCTGCCTTAATCAGTTTCAGAAGTTACAGAAAGAGGAAATTGGATTTACTTGAAAGCCAACTTTAAAGGGAAATAAAAAGACAAATGTTTTTTATAAGCTCAACAGGGACAAAACAGCGGTGCAAGAGCCTCAGAAGGTAATTGTATAAGTGGGCTGTTCTAACCAGGCTCCTTTCTCTGGGTTGGAACAGTCTTACAAAACAGGATTTGCATCTGTAATGTTGTGTAACAAGCAGCTTTGTGGTATAATATCTTTTAAATAGAGGGTAGATAGGAGAGACGCAACTGTCACTATCTTAGGATCATAATCTCCCTCAGTCTTCCAGACAAAACACCATCACCCAGTTGGGAGCTAAGGGACAGCCTTTACTCAAATACAAGGTCACTTTATGTGGGTCTGCCGGGGAGCAGTGGAGGTGGGGTGGGGGATTCACAGTTATTCCACGGCACTCGGCTCTGGAGCCTAGCCAAGAGAGGAAACAAGACTAAATAGATCATTTGTTTTATTCTGTTTGGGATTTTCTCGTGTCTCTCCCAACTGCAGCTTATGGACACAAAGCCAAACTCAGAACCCTGGCTAGAACTGGCTAAATGCCAGGTCACTTTTTTTTTTTTTTTAAAGAACTAAACAGCTTGAAGCTGTAGCTGAAGATTAAGGCAAGCCACACAATTGCAGGATGAAATGAAATTCTACTGTGAATGTGAAGTTGGGGAAGAAAGAGCCAGGTAGGAGTTAAGTGATTTGTATTACTCAAACAAAACAGAGACAGAGCCGGGAAGGACATAGCCCATGGACGCACAGGTCTTTGAGAGATATACTTGCAAGAAGAGATGGATATGGAGAGGAAAACCTGCAGGTTGAGCCCTCCAGCAGAGGTGGGCACACACCTTCTCTGGCCCCGTGCACCGATGATGGATAGCCAAGTACCTGGTGGTGTGAGTGTGCCCTGGATTTTTGCCTCTGCACTGCCTTGGAAGCATGAGGAAGGTGGGCCAACACCGGCCACGCACACTCAGTAACAACTGTTGTTGGTATTCCTAGCAGATCCCGCTGGCAGAATGAGGCTTTGTTTAACCTCCTTTCCTCTGGGGAAGTTCACAATCCGTCCCATCCAGTGGCCAAAGAGAGAGAAAGGAACATTTGAGGCTGAGTTTATTTTACTGTATTAGTTAACACTGTATCCTGCCTGATTTCAGAACTAGCAAGTCAAGTACATCATGGCTTGAAAAATGTTCCTTCCACACTGCTGGGGAGAAGAGGGAAGGGCATGTCTGTTGTGAAATTGTAAATAAAAGCAGCAAATTCTAAAGACTCCCCAATAGTGTATTGGATAGAGTCCAGACCAACGGCTCTCAACCTTCCTAATGGTACAACCCTTTAATACAGCTCCTCACGTTGTGGTGACCTCCAACCATACAATTATTTTCATAGTTATTCTATAGCTGTAACTTTGCAGCGGTTATGAATCAGAATGTAAATATCTGATATACAGGATATATGATATGCAACCCCTGTGGAAGAGTCATTGACCTCTAAAGGGGTCATGACCCACAGACTGAGAATTTCTGGGCTAAATCCTGTTTATGCTCTAACTGGGGAAATAAGAGGGTTTCTCCTTCAGAGGCATGAGCTGCATTACAAGACTCTCAGATCCTTCAACGTTTGCGCATTTCTCCCCAAACCAGATAACATTAGACAGCTTTCCTGATATTTTAGAATGGCAAATAGTGTTTGAGATATAAACCTCTGTATCCATGCTAACATCCTGAGAGTGATATTATGAAATCACTGTGCAAAATGTCAGCCCTGAGGGAAAAAACTGGACAAAGTGTACAAGGATTTCAACTGGACACCTACAACTGTCTCAATCAGCAGTGTCGGCGTGAAGACGGTGAGACAGAAGCGGATGCAGAGACTCCAGACAGCTCTGTGTATCTGCCTTCTCGCATGCTTCAAGCTTGGCTCTCTCTCCTACAGTGACTCTCAACCTGTGAGTCCCGACCCCTTTAGGGGTCAAATGAGGGCATCAGGTAAGATCATCCAGAAACACTGATATTTATATTGCAACTCACAACAGTAGCAAAATCACAGTTATGAAGTAGCAAGGAAAATAGTGTTATGGTTGGGGGTCATCACGACATGAGGGACCATATGAATTAAAGGGTCGCAGCGTTAGGAAGGTTGAGAACAGCTGCTCTAGTAGATTCGTATCTGCCCCCTCTCCTATCCACAGCGCTTGGGCCCTAATCCAGGGCCTTGTGCAGGCGAGGCAAGCGCCCTTCCACCAAGCCACCCCCTCGGCCCCTAATGCCTTCATCTGGAAAGCAGCTCTCAGAGTTTCAAGTCGAATGCGCATGCGCGCGCATGCGGAGGGTGCTTATTCTGGGCTCTCTTCTCTAGTCTCCCCACCAGACCTCATCTGAATTCTTGGTATCCACAGGCCACTCTCCCAGGCAAACCCAGCTACAACCCTGTCATTACCACATCTGAAAATCTCCTTGGTCTGTTTATTCTATCCACACACATTTCTGAGCAATTGCTGAGTGCTGACCAACTCTCTGGGCACAGGGGATGCCCATATTAGACTAGTCTCTCTCTCTCCTGTGTCTCTCTGTCTCTATCTCTCAGTCTGTCTCTGTCTCTGCTGCTGCTCTCTGGTGACATATTGTGAAGAGGGAGAGAAAAAACAGCAAGAAGCAAATAGGGAAGAAAAAAATAAAATCATAATGAGTTTTATGAAAAAAAAAAAAAAAACAATGATGGGGGAAGGAAGTAACTTGAACTCCGTAGTCAAAGAGGGCTTCCTAGAGGAAGTAAGGTTTGACTGGAACCTGAAGAATGAGAGGGCCGTCTCTCGGGAGCATTTGAGACAGAGGGAACAATATATGGGATTTGTAAATTGTCATGACTGTAGAGCAAGGGGGGGGGGTGTTTTGTTGTTATTGTTTTTTTTTTTTGTTTTTTTTTGTTTTTTTGTATATTGCATTTCCCTATTTGGAGGACAAACATTCTGTAGCATTTGTCCCTACAAAAAGAACTGTGAAACACACACACACACACACACACACACACGTGCACACACCGGGCGGTGGTGGGAGTGTCTGGCAGGGACACAGTGTGTCAGTGTGGTTGCATAGAGATCTGAGTTGCGCTAGCAGTGGGTGCAGTTTATTTCATAGAGAGATTTACCATCGTTTTGTTTTGTTTCGTTTTCCCTTCACCCTGGCTAAACATGGGGCCAAAGGCACTAGAAACTACCATCAAAGTCTCTACCAACTTAACCTGTGCAGAGGACTGGAAGGGACACCCAGGTGACAGACCATGGGACAGAACAGCCATCTGTTGCTGGCCTCGGGTCTGCAGCACTTTCCTACTGATAAGGTCTCCTGGGCTGAAGGTATAGGTTCAAAACACCTGGGCTCACCGGAGCTCTGAGAGTACTTCATGCTGTCACCACAAGCAAGGGGTCAGTTTTCTGCACGTCTTTGCTTGTCATGTGTCTAGGAATCCCACAGCCGGCTCATCCTCTAAGCAGGGATAAGTTGGCTCTGGGGCACCTGGAAGAGAGGACCTGTTCTAGACCTCCACGTCCTGGCTCCCTTATCCCCATCACCTGGATTGCGCACTGTTGCCCCCCTCCCCACCCCCAGAAGACGCATCCTGCATTTCAGGGGCACACCACTGGCTTCTGTGTCGCGCCCACTCCTCTCCACTCCCCACAGGCTCATCCGGACGACCCACGTGCAGCTCGACCCGGGGTTGGCGCCGCACCTCGAGCCCGGCGCGTCTGGCCGGCGCTTTCTGGGGACCCGAACCCCCTCCCCACCCCTACCCTCGCGAGAGGGCGGCATCCGGCGACCGCGGGTCTGGCGGGGGGCGTCCTGAAGTCCCCTGCGGTGCAGAGACGTTGCGGCCGGCTGCCACACAAAGGCGGCGGCGGGAAGGCGGGGCGGGGCGGGCCGGGGGGCGGGGGAGGCAGGAAGGGGCGGGGGCGGCGGCGGCGATAAAGCCCCCGCGCCGCCCGGCCGGCTAGTGCAGTGGTTGCACGGGAGCGCGGGCTGCACGCGTCACCGCCGCCTGTCCCTCACCGCCGCGCCGACCTCCCTCCGGGCTCCGGCCGCCACCTGGGGATCCAAGCGAGGACGAGTGAGTACCAGCTGCAGGGTCCCCACCGCTCGGAGGGGAGCCGGGGACTGTCCCCGGGGCAGCACCGCTACCGGGTACTGGGGTGGGAACTTTCTGGAACCGCCCCGGCCCCCGCTGCGAGCGCGCCTGGCTCCGGCGTCCCTGTCCCCGAGGGCTCCGGCGTCCAGGTGTGCCCGAAGCTGGCGGAACGCTCGCCGAGCTCGGCGTCGGTGGGTCCAGCGGGGCTGCAAACCGTGACCCTGAACCCGAGGCGTCTGGGCACTCATGGGTAGCACCGACCCCATACTTTGCCTGTGCGCGGGTCCCGGTTCTGGGCGGCCGGCTCTCACTTGTAACCTTTGCCTGAACAGTGTGGAGGTAGGCAGCGGTTTGGGGAAGGGCTTCAGTTCTCACTGGCCTTTGCAACAGGCTTATCCCTAGGATGCAGTAGCAGCTCTTGGCTATTTCTTATGTATTTTCATCATCTGTAGACCAGGGAATTGCGAGGCCGCTGAGTGACTCCAGGTAAGGTGAAAGTACTCAGGAATCCTGGGCGGAATTAGGTATTTAATTTGCCCCCACGATGAGCAGAGAGGGAAAGCTGCTATTACATAAGACAGCGCTCCACCTTCAGGTATTAGGGAAGGTGCTGTTGAGGATTTTTAGTGTTTTAATGAACAAAACAGAATCTCCGCGTGTCTCTCTTGAGAAATCTCCAAACGCGGCTGGATCTTGCTTTGACTACTTTGCTGAGAACGTTCCATATATTTAGCATGAACATAAAAAGGTGTTTGAAGGTTTAACTTTTCTCTTTCAAGCCAGGAGGCAGTTTACTTTTCTGAACTGTTCTAGAACAATTGATCTGATCATTTTGTACTTTGGAGATTTTGGAGCAGAATGGGAATACAGATAATGGGAGAACTGTCAGCGTTACTGATTTGTGTATCTGAAGCACACTTAAACACTGAAGGTGCTTTCAACACTTCCTGTGGCTCTAAAACAATAATTATACCCTGTTGGCAACATTTAAGCAAAAAAAAAAAAAAATATTCTCAAGAGCTTTGCCACTGATAATGGTTCCATTAACCATGGAGTTTTAGCTGTTTTTTTGTTTTGTTTTGTTTTGTTTTGTTTTTTTATCAGAGTAGTGTTTGAAAATTTTGTTCAGCTAAGGGTGACTCCTGAAGGTCATGAGCCGTCCATTTTTTTTTTTTTTACTTTGAAAGAATCTCCCATGAACTTGACAAATTAGCATTATAAGACAGCAATTGCTGACTCTCCAAAGGATGCTAATTTTCAGCCACACACAGGTGACTGTGTGGTCACAGACGGATTGAGATGGGAGACTTGGAAGGCTCCTGGACCCCCTTCTTCTAGCCAGCGCTTCTCCAGGGTTCGGAACTTTGGCCTTTTTCCTCCTGTGGTTGTGATGCTCTCGAGTCCATGGCCATGTCAGGTCCAGTGGTTTAGGCGCACTCTGTTTACTCAATCCTCTCAACATGCTCAAGATTTGCCCTCACCTGGAGGTGCTGTGCTTTTAATGTCAAAAACTCTGGCATCTGCTCGATGTAGTGATATATATGCTCAAAATCCCAGCGAGTGGGAGGCTGGAGCAGAAGGATTGCTGTGATCCTGAGCTACATGGTGAGCTTCAGATCAGCCAAGGCTACATAGGTGCGTGTGTGCGCACACACACACACACACACACACACAGGCAGACACACACACACACACAGGCAGACACACACAGGCACAAAGACACACATACACACTGACACATATACACACACACACAGGCAGACACACACAGGCACAAAGACACACATACACACTGACACATACACACACACACAGGCAGACACACACAGGCACAAAGACACACATACACACTGACACATACACACACACACACACACACACACAGGCAGACACACACAGGCACAAAGACACACATACACACTGACACATACAGAATCACATACACACACACAGGCACACACACACACAGACACACACAGGCACAAAGACACACATACACACTGACACATACACACACACATACAGAATCACATACACACACACAGGCACACACACACACAGACACACACAGGCACAAAGACACACATACACACTGACACATACACACACACACACATACAGAATCACACACACACACACACACACACACACACACCATTATCTTTAAACTCTAGGCTCCTTCCCATCCCCCAGACTCTCCCATTATAGTCTTCAATACAAAGGGTTTTTCTGATGCCTTCCATGCTTCAGGTTCTACAGGTGACCTAATGACCCATGTTCCTGAGAAAATAAAGGCCACCGGACTTATTCCACATGTCACCTCTGGGCCACCCTATAAGCATTTCCGTATTTACCTACTCATCTGCTCTGTCTCCCCAGACCTGTATGTGCCTGAAATTACTTGGTGGGGGTCATTTTTCCGCCTTTGCTAAATATAGCAACTTCTGTCTTCCTGAGATGATCGTTCTTATGGTGGAAAAACAGAAAAGCTTATCTATGGTAAATGCTGTGGTGTAGAAAGGCCGGGAAAATAATCAAGTTGAACTGGGAATTTGCAGAAGATGAAAGAGAAGGCTCCTGGTGTCAGTGACTAATGTCCCCAGCTGTATCACGAGTCCCAGCCCTCGCTCTGCTCAGGAATCTTACTCCTCTCCCTTACCTTTTGTGCATTCTCTCACCAGGAACCCCATCTATTTCAGCTGTAATGTTGCGTTGCTCTAACCTCCCTTGACCTGGCATTTTTTACCTTATCCCTGGTGATCACCAGACCACTCCGTGCTTCTTAAATTAGTTCCCACTTGCCCTCAGCCCCTGCCAGTCCCTCTAGAATGGAAAAAAAAAACTACCATTCCCTGCATGAGCTGTTTCCTGGGTGCTCAGCTGGCCTCTGTGTCTCCTGGGTGCCCAGTTGTCCTCTGTTCCATTTGACCCCAGGCACTCTTCCATGCCTTTCTCTAGCTCTCTCTTCCCTTCTGGTTTTCCTCCCCAGTACTCTGCCTCCCCCTAGTTAGGCTATCTGTAGAGTCTTTGGCTGAACCAGTTTCCCAGGCCCATTTCTCACCAGTATGATGAAGCGAGTCCCAGTTGAGCTAAGAGCAGTCTCCTATATCTCAGCTGGTTAGCAGCCTGGAGGTCTGAGACTGACTTTCTGTGTTTGCTCGCTGTGTGCAGGTGTTACATGTATGTGTGTGCACGCATGCGTGTGAAGGCCAGAGAACAACCTTAAGCGCCATTCCTCAGACACTGTCCATCTGTTTGTTTTGTTTTCTTTTGCTGAGATAAGATTTCTCAGTAGTTTGGAGCTCCACAAGCAGACTAGACTGCTCAGGGATCCTCTCATCCCTGCCCTGCCCCGCCCTTTCCCCCACCCCACCCCCACCTTCAGCCCTCTAAGACACTAGTTCTCAGCCTTCCTGATGGATGCTGCCACCCTTTAATATAGTTCCTCATGTCGTGGTGACCTCCAACCATAAAATTATTTTTGTTGCTATTTCATAACTGCAATTTTGCTACTGTTATGAATGGTAGTGAAAACATCTAATATGCGGGATATCTGGTATGTGACCCCCCCCATGAGTGGGTTGTTTGACCCCTCCCCAACCCCAAGAGGTCACGACACACAGGTTGAGAATCACAAATCTAAGCTCTCTCATCAGCCCCTGACTTTTTATGTCTGCCCCATATGTGCCTCATTAGCCAAAATTGATCCTTTTTATTTTTTTAATGACCACATAAGTCCCTCAAGGTATATAGGTGGGAACCTCTAGAAATGCGTAATCTCTGCAGATCCTGCCCCAGGAAGTCACAGTCCAGTTGCTTCTCTGTGCTGTGAGATCCCATAAGCCTCCAAATCTGTTTGCTTGCCCCTGCTTTTCTGCTTTGCTTTAGTGTGTAGAATGGCAGAGTGGTAAGCGGTGCATCACTTTCAGCCGGCAGACCTACACTGGCCTGAATGAAATGAACAGAAAATGAACTAATACTTAGCGATCTGGGGGGAACCTTGAGTATGTTGCTTCTCATAAAAGGCAGAAGATGCGGAACGTCACGAGGCTTACCTTCAGTGTGGTACCCCTCTGCAGATGCTCAGTTTCTAGCAGATGTCTGTGATAGACGGCTGCTTCTGGTCCCTGTGGACCTGTGGCCTCCACACTTAGATCAGCTCTGTGGCTTTGGAGTTAGTAACAGGGCTGGGACAGGTATTGGCCACCTGGGAGTCCCAGGGGCTTACTTTAAATTTCCACACATCAAGTTTTGCATCCTGTCAGTCTTCCATGTTGTTCCTGGCTCAGATCACTGCAGCCTCTGTCCATCAGCCTACATCCCTCCTGAAACAACCCAGTATCTCCCTCTTGGGTAAATTCTTTATTTACATTTCAAATGTTATCCCCTGTCCCGTTCCCCCCTCTCACCTCCAGGAAACCCCCTATCCCGTCCTCCCTCCTCCCCTTCCATGAAGGTGTTGCCCCACCCACCCCGCTCCCACCTCCCCACCCTCAATTCCTCTACACTGGAGCATCTATGGAGCCTTCATAGGACCAAGGACCTCTCCTCCCATTGATGCCTGACACAAGGCCATCCTCTGCTACATATGCAGCTGGAGAAATTGCAAAGCTTCTGTCAGGCAAAGGACACTGCCAATAGGACAAACCAGTAACCAACAGATTGGGAAAAGATCTTTACCAATCCTACAAGCAGTAGAGGGCTAATATCCAATATATACACAGAACTCAAGAAGTTAGACTCCAGAGAATCAAATAACCCTATTTTTTAAAAAATGGGGTACAGAGATAAACAAAGAATTTTCAAGGGAGGACACCACTCTTGAATGACATCGTTGTGTCAGGAGATCCCTCAGGTTGGAAGGTGAGTGCTGATGGTCTTTATGAGGGGGCTGTCCCTGAGGGTCTCAGAATGCTTTCACTGTGGCTCATACAGAATTCTGGTATCACCTTCTCTGTGTCCACACTGTAGCCTCTGCTGTTTCCACATATGCTTCCTTTTGGTTTGGTTAACTCACACCCCGGCAATACTGAGGAGACTGTAAATATGGAGTTACGATCCCAGAGATATGCAGTTCCCAAGGTCACACAGACCTTTCGCTCTCCAAGCCAGAGCCTGTGTGTGTTCATGGTGTTCAGGAAACTTTCCAGAATATTCTGGCAACTCTCTAGGCTGGCGGCCATCTGGTTACTTGATCATGGCTGTGCTCTTGTCTACCCTTCCTGCCTCTTTGCCATGTGCCCGTGTAGAATTTTGTTTCTTCCGCACTGACTTTCATGGGGTCCACAGACCAGGACACTGCACTGTGTCTTCCTGCCTTGGTCTACTTCTATTCCCTTCTTCCATTCTCACTGTCTGGCTAATTTCATCTTTTCCAAGCCCAGGTCTAGTTATCTCCTGTTCCAAAAGCCATTGCTGGTAATCACTGTTTCTAGCCCTTGGTGGAGTGTATACACACACACACACACACACACACACAGTGCATACACAGCTCCATGGTGCCAGCTGCTGCCTTGCAGTCAAATGCTTTACCTACTCTTGTGTTAATTGTATTTGCCCCAGTAAGGCGTGCAGGCTAATGGCTTTTAATAGATGTGTGAATGAAACCATCATTATGTTTTAAGAAGTCAGCTTCCTATCCCATGTGGAGCAGTGGCTGTATTTCAGGCTGAAGGGGGAAGCCTTTATAAGAGACCTCAACTTCTGGCTCTGGTCCTTCTCCTTTTAACATATTTTTTTTTTTTTACTTTCCTGTATGGATATGTGTGGATATGTGCATGTGTGCACAGTGGCCAGAGGACAACCTCAGATGTTTGTTTGCTGGTAGCCACCTTATTTTTTGAGAGTCTCTCATTGGCTTGAAGCTCATCAATTAGGCAGAGGCTACCTGGCCAAAGAACCCTGGGGGTCCTGTTGTCTCTATCTCCCTAACTGGGACTACAGGTGTATTCCACCATGCCTGACAGTTTTTGGTTTTTTTTTTCTCTTAAACATGTACTCTGGTGGATTGAACTTGGGTCCTTGAGCTTACTGGGCAAGCGGTCCTGTCTTCATGTTTTAAAGTGTGCTGAGGACCATGTGTTTTGAGGGGGAGCATCAGGGAACAGAAGCAGTACAAAAATGCTGCTCTGCCTGCGTCCACCTGGATCGACCTCCTGACCCTTCTCAGCCCACTACCGTCTTCCTGGAGATCTGCTGGCTGGGGTGTACTCTACCTCCCAGGGTGTGTCTAAGGAGGGAGGATTCATCGTGGTTTATTTTTCCCTAGCATTGCTGATGATGGTGTATACCTTCTTGGTGACATTATTTTTCTTTTCTTCTTTTGTATTTTTGCTTAATTCATCGTGGTGCTGCCTCTCTTCAGCCAAATTTGGTGTAAAGGACCCTGGGCTGCAGAGGGTGTGGGCTGGGCTGCTGACAGCCTAGCCGTGTAGAACTGTTTCCTTCTGTATACAGCGGCTATTCGCTGAAGTAAATGACATCCACGGTGTCTTATTAAATGTCTTATAGATTTTTAGAAATCTATACCTTCTTGGCTTTCCTTCCTAATCTAAGTTACCATAACTATCAAGTCTAGGTGACTTTTTGTTCTTTTGTGCATTATTCTGTGCTTATAGAACACGACGTTCCAGTCTATCTCTTTTTTTTCTAATCCTTTAAGGTCATTTAGCATTAGAACTGAGGAATAGCATCATGAGCCAAAGAGAAGATTTAGTTGATGTTTCTACTCAGAGGCGGTTATGAAATTGTTAAATGAATTAGGGGTTCTATGGTTGGGTCTTTTCTGTGAGCCCGCTCCCCACATATAAATGTTCCCAGTCCTCTCTTCCAAACCATCTTTCTTCATGAATAGATTGCATGCCTGGGGTGGAAATCAATGTTGGTTAAAAAAAATACCCTTGGGTACTAAAGGGAGTCAAGCACAGTAAACTGCATCTTAAGGTTATTTCTTGTCTGTAAGTTCCCAATTTGTCTTAAGGATGCTGAAAGAAAGCTCACTACTATTTTATTATTCTTTAGAGAAGCGCCATCTTCTACTGAATCGGCTGGATCTTTTATGGAGTCCACAAGTCTCTGCTTTATTTTACTGTTTGATTTCTAGATCTGGAATTAAACCTAGGCTGGAGAAGTCAGCATCCTTCCTCAATTCCTGTTTACCAGGAATGGGCACCAGCAAGGCCCGAGCAGCCCTCTCTTTGTAATTCTGTTGATGTACTTTGACAAGCAGGTCCTCCGTTTCATCTTTGAATCTCCCTCTTAAGGTTGCATGGGCACCCTAGATCCTGATCAGATCAGGAACACCCAGACCTCTGCTACTGGTTGACCTTAGACCTTATCTTTACATCAGAAGATAAATGATGGAGAATGGGAATCCACTGTGCTGTGCTGTTCTTATCAGCTGATTCTGAGAAGGAAAAAAAAATGTGGACAAAATTGTAACACACACACACACATACACACACACTGAGAAAGCTGCAGGCTTTTCGTGCTGTGGTTGTGAACCTTGGTAGATACACTTGGCTTTTATCCCTTTGCCTCCCTGCTCACCGACAGCTCCAAATGAGGATTTTGGTTAAGGAATTTCTCTTGAGAGCAAACCAAAAGTAGCATCAGAACCTGCCACCCTTCTGCCCATCCTCCTCTATGGAATTTCAACCAACGTAGCTATGGGAAAAATCCTGGAAATGGGTTTGGGTAGCAAGAGAGTTTATAGCAAACACAAGACACACTTGCGATGAGTGAGGTGCAGCTGGGGATGTGACTCTAGGGTCAAATGTCTGTCCATCCTGTGGAGCCCTAGTGAACCGGGAACAAGAGAGGTAACCGCCTATAAGGTTAAACTACAAAGCCAAGTGGTTACATCTTCCATCCAGGGAATGCCTGTAGAAATAATGGAAATGTTTTCTTGTAAAAAGTGTTCTTTGGGGTTTTTTTTCTTCATAGTTTGAATATGGATCTACCTGAGAGGTTCTCCAGTTGAGGTTTTGGTCTCTGTTCAGATCATATCAGTAGCTGTTAACACCCACATTACCTTTCCCTTACAGTGCAAGACCCTAATCAAAACAACTCCAGTAGAAACGTGTTTTGTAGGGGCTCTGCCTTTCCTGACCCTCAGATCTTACTCTAGAATTGAAACAAGAGACTCGGGCCTGGAGGTTCACCTCTCCCCTTTGTTTCTTCCCTCTTCCTCACGTGATGACAACTAGCCCCAGGTCTATCTCCCCAGATCCCCTGCATGAAGAGGGAAGGAGCTTTCCTGCCAGTTCTAGTTGGGAGGGAAAATTCTGGGAGGAAATCTGATTGGCTCAGTCTGGCTACTTGCCTTTCTCTGCACCGTTGGCTGCAGTTATGAGAACAGGGTTCTTAGGAGCAGCTGAATCGGAATCAGGTATCAGGCTGGGGTAAGGTATTCTAGGCAGGCAAGTTATCTTCAGTTGGCCGAGGCTCTGTGGGCTCCTTGGCCATGCCGCCTGCCTCTGGAATAGGTGCTGAAATCTCTTCAGTGATGAGAGAAGAATGGAAAATCTCCTGTGGCCATGATCATACAACCTGTCCCCATCCATGACAGTGTGAGGTCTGTAAGCCTGTGAATGTGAGCTGATAGCAGGGATCGCAAAAACTTAGATCGCTTCTCTGCAGTATTTATGTCCTCTCGAAAAGAAGACCTCCAAACTGCACCCTTCCTTTCGAGCTTCGGCCTTTTCCACAGGGCCACGATCTCCCAGGCCCATGAGGGAGGAAGAGGCCAACACTTTTATGTTGTTTGAAGTGGTGTGTCAGTGTCATTTGGCCTCCCAGATTCTTCCTTAGCCATGTGTCCTAACCCCACCCCCCTCCGAGACTGGAGTCTAAAATTAGTGCTGACCTTTGGCTAGAGAAGCTAGAATGTATTTACACATAGTTGTAAGGACCAATTTTAGCCTGAGGCGATTAAAAACCGCCACAGGACCAAAAACTGAGTGTAGCGTTTTTTTTTTTTTCCAAATCCAACTGTTTGGGGCAACTTTATACTTTATTCAAAACTTGCCACTTCTATGTAGCAGAGATCCTCCCCTCCCCCTTCCTCTTCTCTCTCTCCCCCTTTCCACTATTTTACTCTTCTAGATTTGGAGTCTGGTAGCCTTTGGTTTGAGTCCTGATCCCATTGGTTGCAAGCAGGAGAACATAGCTAAGTTTCTGAGCTTTCCCAAGCCCCAGCTTTGCAAGCTGAGCATGAAGGTAACTGGCTCTGGAGTTTCGTGAGGACATAGTTGAGAACACATCTTAGGTAGGTGCTGCACACAGTAGTGGAATGGAGTCTATCATGACGCAATCATAGTTTTGGATTGTGTTTGCCACAGTGGTATTAGTGAGCGTTTGGCTTCCCCGGGATTCCTGTTCTGTGTGTCTCTGACCTGATGTGTTACCTGCCCTGTGTATTTGGCATCATTTCTCTCTTGTCTTCCATCCTGTGATGCTCAGTTGGTGGCAATCCTTCTAACTGGTGTCAAGTCAACAGAAGCATCTCCTCTAATAGAGGAAGTGCCTCTAGGAGAAAGGATTCCAGATACACAGATTTTCTCTACTTTATTGAGGCAGGGTCTGCCACTGAGCCTGATTGTGGCTCATCCAGCTGGCTGGCTTGCCCTGGGGAAACTCTGTATGGGCAACCTGAGTGTATGCTGGGGTTACACATGGACCACCCCTCCCAGGGCTTTAAGAGGGTTCTGGGAATCTGAACTCTTCTCATGCTCCTGTAACCAAGAGTTGACCCAGGATCATCTCACCAAGTCAGAAAGCTGTGTCAAATGTCTTTAGAACACATGGTCATTTAATTATGTTTGGATTCCCTGAATATACAAGAGTTCTAAGAATGTTTGACTCAAAAGTATTCCCAGATCAGACATGCATTTTTTGCTGTAGTTGATAGAGTTGTCATAGGGTTTTTCTGGCACTTAGCCATTTGAGACTTAACTACAACGCTCTGAGTATGTTGCCTGCATCTGAGTTGTTGCTCTGACGATGGCTTGGAAGATGTCATGAAGGTTTGGCGTGGTGGCTCACTTAATTATAAAAAGAGGTCTCTTTCTAAAGACATGAATTTTCCTTCTGAAATTAATTTGCTAAGAGATTTACATCACCTACTGCCAAATCTATGTTAGTTTTTTAATACGACATACTGGATAAGATAGCAATTTAGAAGACTGGCCAAAGATGCTCAGATATTCATAATAATCCTATTCCTGTGCAGCAAGGTGGTAAATTATGAATATCAAGGTGCTGATCACACAAATGTGAATTAATTCAACATAGTTGAAGAGCTGAAAACACAGTTGTTCCCACAGGTTTGCATCGCTTACTTGACAAGTTTTTTTGGTATGTGTGTGCAAGGTAAGTACACCTTTTATACGTATGCTGGTTAAGTTATGATTTCATGATCTGCCTTCCATGTTGTAGTCATGTGTGTATCTTATCTGTGGTGTGAGGACCAACAAACCTCTCATGGTCTTCTGAGTTTGTTTTTGTTGTACCTGGCATAGAGGAGCTGAAGAGAGGTTTCAAGCAGAAGGAAGTGAAGAATTGCAGATGATCAGTACGTCAAGTGCTGCTAGGCACACTCTACACGTGACTTTGAGGAGCCTTAATGACACTTAGCAGTGAGATGGGTGTGGGTCAAAGTTCATAGTGAGAAACCATGAGCCGTAGATGTGCAGAGCAGCTCCCTCAGACACTCATGGAGTGAAGAGACTAGAACCATGTGTCCCTTGTGGAGGGGATGCTTTACTCTGAATCACTGTTTTCAATGGCTGAGCAACAGGGCAAGACTGCTCGGATAAGAAGTCAGGACATTGCTGGGCAGGGAGACACTTTGGGAGTCAGATGAACTTGGGTTTAAATCCCAGCTCCACATGTAATTGCTGTGCAGCCCATGTCAAGTATTTACCTCTCTGTGCTCTCTTTCCACATGTGGAAAGTACACACAGTCAGGACTTCCTCCCTTTTTGTAGGGAGGGCTTGTGTCTGTCCCATTTTGCACTGAAAGAACTGGAAAATGCAGGAACTTAAATCCATGTCAAGGTCAGGGATGTGAGGGAACTCCCCTTTCTCATTACTGTTACCTGTTACTATTACCTCCATATGTCAAGTCTGGATACAGCTTTGCAGGAGACTCCCCTGCCAGTTTCCTACCTTTTTGGACCCTTTGGCTTGCAGGCTGTTCTCGTCCATTCCCTAAAAATATATGGCCAAGTTAGACCCCCCACTTCGCCAGTCTATATTTATTCCCATCATCCTGAAGAGGAATCTGTCAAAAGTAAAAGAAATTCTACAAATTGGCTCTTGATGTGCGAGCCCCTCCTATAACATCCAGAAATTAAATGACAGTCCTGTTACTTAAATTCAATCTAAGGGTCAGGTTTCGAGCACCTGCTCTGGTGTATGGACAGGACAGGCATCGGCCTTGGAGGTTCTCATCCATTTAGGTTGGAACATGTCTGTGTTCAAGTTAACTGGTGTATCACAGTGGCAGAAGGGAAGCAACCATGGAATGTTCTAGAAGATGCAAAGCAACAGTGAAGGGGCTGGACAAGTGGCTCAGTCAGTAAAGTGCTTGCTGCACAAATGGAAGGACCTCTGAGTTTGGGTCCCCATTGTCCATGTAAAATCTACAATATGTATCTATCATCGCAGAATTTAGGAGGCAGAGAGACCGATCCCTGAGGCTAGTTGTTCTAGTGGGTATGGTTAAGCTTGAGGCTCAATAAAAGACTCCATACCAAAAAGCAAGACAGCAAGCAATAGAGAAGGACATCTAAGATTGATCTTTGGCCTCTACACTTGAACACGTGGGCTAGCCCAGCTGCACACACCTTCATGTATACCACACAGAAACACACATGAATACATACAGGTGTGTGTGCTCAGAAGTCAGTGAGGGTTCCGTGGAGCTGTTTTGCTTTTTATCTTCATGCCCTGTGCTGATTACCAGAGCAGACTTGATCCTACGACCTTCATCTTGCCCTTGGTCCTTCCCTGGGTTAGTCATAACCTGGCAAAACTAATGGGTGCTAAGGAGGTGTTTGGCAGGTCAGATTGGGTAGTGGTCAGTGTGGACTGACTTGTTGAGAAGCCTTCACTGAACTCTCTCCTTTCTATGTCTCTTATGAAAGCAGTCTACTGAAGTAGTCTGTGATCCAGAGAAGCAGACAAGCGCCTGATGTCCCTGGAACCATGGGCTGGGAAGGCTTCGCTGTATCTGTCAAGTGGTCAGGAGGAGACTGGTTGAGGGTGGTTCTGTAGATGAGGAACCCAGACTCTCCCCCACCCCTGAAAAATGCAAGCAAGTGACAGGATTTCTTCTGTGGTGGGAGGTCAGTGATAGCCAGTTCTTAGTCAGCTAGCTGGCTGGGAAACTTCACAGTGCTCATGAGAAACCCTTCATGCCTACAAGTGACTTAAATGTCACGAGGATGTCTGTGAGGTGAGTCTGTGCATTGCTGATGAGTGTGGGAATCTAGATGCCCTGTGGGAAATACTGTCCTTGTCTCCTTTACTTGTAGGCTTGCAAAATTCCATGTGCCATAAACATTGTAGAGTTGTTTGGTATTGATTTGTTTCTGCCAAGAATTGTTGGCTTCTTTGTGGCTGACTACAAGGTAGACAACTCCTTTACAGAGGAGAAATTAGTTTTCACGCAAAAGGATAAACGTTTTAGTGGTCGACCTTGGAAAGTGTGAAGTGTTGTTCACAGGAAGCTGGTACTTGTATTCAGTATGCATGGTTACAAGAACAGGCACATGTGGAACTGTGGGCACACACACATCTCCGGGCAAGGTGTACAGGCAGCAGATGGTGCCTAAGCAGTGCTATCCACGGGCGATACAATGGAAACTCCCTCTGTGAAAGAGGCTTGAAGCTTAGAGACTGGCTGGATGTGATATGAAGAACTTCCCCAAGATTGTCCTGCAGGGAAAAGGAGACTGCTATCGAGTGCAGTCCATCTCCGTGTTGTGTTCAACAGCAAGTTCATTATTCAGCATTCACAGAGGGAAATA
Source organism: Apodemus sylvaticus (assembly GCF_947179515.1). Lineage (NCBI taxonomy): Eukaryota > Metazoa > Chordata > Mammalia > Rodentia > Muridae > Apodemus > Apodemus sylvaticus. Next base: position 33,489,470 of record NC_067480.1, read on the forward strand.
GCTGGGTGGAATTCAGGAGCAACTGGTTGAGAGTGAATGAAAAAGGCACATTAGCCTGACATCCTGCCAATCATCTTGTACCTGAAGAAGTATTGAAGGTTGCACGATGAAAAGGGAACTATTTTTTTTTAAAGGAGGCACAGGCATGCTAGAGCTATAGGACCACAATTGCCAGCTAATTGAATGTGATAGTTATGGTCGTATCCATTGCAATGACAGATAATGTCCAAATATGTAGCATGGTTCAGACTCCTTAGGAGGTCATTCTCCACATGCCTGAAGCCCAGAGTGGGTACGACTGTGTGAACTCAGCCTTCTAATACTTCGTGGCTTTATTTGACCAGTGCTCATCAGTCATTATGCTGGTCAGTTTTGAGATGGTAGCAGCAGACAGATCATGAAGCATTGCATGATGGCCCAGGCCTGGGAACAGCATAAACCATCTCTCCTATTTTGCTAAGTATTCACGCTTAAGTTTTCTTGGACTTTCATCATAGGCCAAGAAACATCATCCAGTTCTGGGGATATGATGATGAGCAAGTGGATTACCTGGTATCCTGGTTAAGGTTACTATTGCCATGATAAAACACCATGACCAAAGTCACTTAGAGGGACGGGGTTTATTTCAACTTACACCTCCAGGTAACAGGCCATCACTGAGGGATGTCAGAGCAGGAGCTTAGAGGCAGGAACTGATGCAGAGGCCATGGAAGAGTGTTGCTTAGTTGATTGCTGCTTGCGACTTGCTCAGCCTATTGTCTTATAGAACTCAGGACTATCACCAGTCCAAAGGTTGTCCCAACAACAATGGGTTGCACCCTCCCCATCAACCACTTCCTTAAAAAATGCTCTACAGCTTTGCCTATAGGCCAGTCTTACAGAGTTTCTCAGTTGGGATCCCCTCCTCTCTGATGACTCTACCCTGTGTCAAGTTGACCCACACAGCTGAGTCCCTGCCTACTCTGTCAGAAGAAAAGACTACTAAAGGTCACTTTTGAGCAGCAGCACAGTCAGTCATGGGCCCCAAGGGTCATGGATATTTTTTGCCTCTGGGGAAAATTGTACTGCCGTTCCCGCTGAGGCCTCTTACAGACCCAAGTCAACATGTCAGGGCCAGTGCCTATGACGTGTCTCTCGGTAAGGAGATGCAGCGCCTGGATACATAATTGGGAAGAACAGAAATGATGGCAAGGATTGGAAGCCAAGAAGAGGACAAAATAAATTGCTTCATGGAAGATGGGGGGTGGAGGGAAAGTGCTATTTCTAGCTCAGAATACATGTGATTTCATGTCTTAGTCATAAAGTTTGTTTAGTCTGGTGGACCCAGACTTGTGAAGGCAGCGAGGATCTTTTCACTGGGAAAGGAGAAAACTGAGTTGGGTTATCTGAGAAATGTGTGATAGTCATCCACACTTGGGAGTCAGAGATGCACTAATGGAATAGTGCATCTTCTGGAAGGAAGACCCTTTTTTAAACAGTGTGGAGAAGGGTGTTTGGTATACTGGAAAATAAACTCTGCTTCAGGGGTATCTAGGGGGGAAATCAGAGACAAAGCTTAGGAGAGGCATCTTCCCCAATCAAGAGCACTGTTTCCATCTGACGACATAGAAGGGACCAGCGGGTTAGCTGGGTGGAAGCGGATTTCCATCTCTGGATGAAGCATTGGAAGCACCAGCCTTGAGGTAGACACACCCTATATGTGCCCGTACATCTGTCTATCTGGCTGTGTGACATGATCAGGATATAGACTATCTGCACATCTCAAGTGTGACATGACAAGTCTACAAGGCCGTATACCTAGTGGGGACTTTATAAGTCTCTAGTGAAACCACTTGCCATCTTCACTGTTGAGGACTATCATGTCTCTTTATAATATGCATCTTAACAAGAAGCTCAGCGTCTGCCCACCCTGTGCATTCCCTGGTGCACTGTCTATTCCAGATTAGATAAAGGGAGGAAGTAAACTTTAAATTCTTGGGGCATTTTTTAAGTAGTAAACTGAGAATTTCCTGCTTTTCTGCAGTAGATCTAGCAGAGAGAAGCGGGCAACCCTACAAGGAAAAGCTCTCATATTTACATCATCCTCCATCCATAGCTGTTCTCTGAGATACAGGGTGGAGGAAGCAGGTTAGCACTCGCTATAGAGCAGGGAAACTGAGTCACAGAGCAGGCATGCGATCCACAAAAGGAGGCAAAGATGAGGCAGATGCTCTGTTTGCATATTTGGGTTGTGAGCTTAGACTTCCTGTAGAAAATAGGTAAATGTCCCTCTTGACCCTCCCTCCCTTTTGTCTTCAGAGGGTGCCTGCTTCTACTGTAGCAAGGGAAGTTGAGGCAAGCCAAGGGAAGAAACTGAGCGAGAGACCATGTTTCCTATCTGTCCCCTCAGGTGGTTGCTCAGCTTTGAAGAATTATTCAGTTTCATAGTGGGGATGATATACATATTCTGTTTAGATTTGTTCTTCTTTTTCATGCAAGTATTTATTATGCATTAAATGATGTCTTTTCTATCACAGTGATAAAACACTGAGACCAAGGCAACTTAGAGAAGAAAGCCTTTACTTCAGCGCTTCCAGTTTCAGAAGGCTAGGTAGAGTCCATGATGGGGGAAGCAAAGACATGCCAGTCAGAAGAGCTGAGAGCTTACAGCTTACAAGGAGCAGGCAGAGGGGTAAAGACTAGGTAGGATACAAACCACAAGTCTTTTAAAAACTCAAGGCCTGCCCCCAGGGACACGCCTCCTTCAACAAGGCCACCGCTCCTAATCCTTCCCAAACAGTTCCACCAGCTGGGGACCCAGCATTCAAACGTATGAGCCTGTGGGGTACATTCTGGTCCAAAGCACCACAAACATGTCCTGCGCTGGCTTCTTACCCTTTCCTTTCTTACCTCTATCCCAATTTATTTGTACACACATTCTTTGTAATGAAAGACTAGGAAGAGACTAAGACCTTCTCTCATCTTTTTGTAGCATGAGGGCAAACCCAGTGCCTTTTACAAACAGGGTAAGCTCTCTACCACTGAGCTATACCCTCAGACCTCCAGGAACCACTCCCCTTTGCTCCTCTTTCTTTATTTGGAACTATTTCTAGATCCTTGCCTTCGAACACATATATATTTATTTATGTGTTTTAATTTATTTTGGAAGGTGACTCATATAATTTGCTCCAGCCTACGTATATGTTGGTAATACTTTCTTCCCAACTGCTTTGCTTACTATAATTCACTAGAAAGTTCCACTTAGGAAGTTTAGCTATACTGAGCCTGGGTGGCTAGACAGAAGACCTGGTGATGAGAACCACCCTGAAGAAAGGGAGACTCTAAATATCGCAGTTGTTGCCATAGCTTACCTCCGAGCAGCCATAGCAGTAATAAGAACGAATGGGGGAACACTGGCTCCAAGATTCCTGGTGGAATCCCTTTTGTAAGTGTGATGTCATCAGTGAATTTAGAGAACATTTTCTTCAATACCTAAATATTAGTTTCTTCATCTGCTCTGAGATACGGATGCCTTTGGGAGTCTAATTTAGCTACGTGAATCTTTTCTTTCCCCTGCTCTCTCAGTTTCTGTATCTCAGGCTCAGCTTTTGCGTATGTTCCTCTGCTTGCCCTGGGGAAAAGATAATAAATACTGTCTGGTGCCAGAGGGCAGGGAGAAGCAGGCAGTAAGTGATGAACTGGTGCCACATGGTCCTTGCGTCTCAGAAGAAGAAAAAAAAAAAAGAGGCTGCTTAGGTGACATGTCCTATTGGGATCCACAGCATGAGGAATGGAATAAAGGTTCAGAGTTTGTCAGGACATTCAGCGCTATTTAGAGTTAGAAGGATTAGTAATTACCAGTTTCACAGACAGATAACTAATAAACAGGTGCCTGTGACTGACTAGCATAGTCCGTAGTTTGATGGTTCAGAGGCAGAGGCAGGAGGATCTCCATAAATTTAAGGTCAGCCTGGTTTATTACCACACTGCAGACAAGGCAGGACTGCATAGCAAGACCTATCTTAAAAAAATTCAAAACCAAACCAAAGCAAAACAACAAATCTTCAGAGAAGCTACTTGTTATAGGAGTGATTGGTAAGATTGTGTAAGTTAGTGTCTCATTTCATTGAACTAAAACCCCAAGGTGGTTCCCTGTAGGCTATTTGCTTGTTGGTAGACATGAGTAGTTACTTAGCGTATCAAAAGTTACACACAACTGTATTCCTTCCATCCTTATGCACAACTGTAGATGCTACAAGGGCCTCACCCCTGGGGACAGGTTATTGAAATTTCTAGATTGTGAGTTCTTTCATCCATTTTTGCATTTCTTATTTTATAGACCAAAGGTAAGGAGTCAAAGAGTGACTGGAACATTGATGTCCTTAGTAGATACATATCCAATGCCTCCTGTGTTTCCCAACTTTCGGTTCTAATTGTTTTTATTCTGCGTTGGTAATTCTTAGTTGCCAGTTACCACCAATGCCGGTCACTCATGTCTTTTCAGGAGAAGCAATAGCTTCCCCTACTGCTCTCATGGTCTCTTATTTACTACATGGTGAGACATTAATAATCAATAATTAATAATTAATTGATAATCAAACAGTGGCCATTTGTAAAGGCAAGTAGCTGCCCCCTCTCCCTTGTTGACCTGACATTCTTCTTGCTACATGTCACTTTCTGTCTTGTTTCTTTTTTCCTTTAAGGGCTTCTGTCTTTCCACCCTTGTGAGGGTCCTTGTTGCTTTCTTAACTTAGGAACAGCATAGGCTACTTTGTAACCCACAAAGCTCTCAGAATTGGAAGGCACTCACACATGATCTTATACCCTTCCCCCAAATAAAATATTTCAAGTCTCCAGCCTCTGTCTCCATCCCCGGGTATGCTGCTACCAACCGCCTTGATCCGGAATATCCAGCAGGTGTGGTATCTTGAATGATAAAGCTCTATGCACTCCTGAGAACTCAGTTTTGCCTCTGTGGTGAGGTTGTTCTTATACCCAGTGGCTTCTTCCTGTCAGGCATCCTGTTGCCACTTTTTGGCTTTCTTCTCTGTGTCTCACAAGTTTGAACCAGTCTGGTCTATGAACCGTTTGTTTTCTCAAGAAAGAGCCCCTTTCAAGCCATTGTTTTTAGAAGTCATTTGTAGCCTTCCAAAACTCCAGTCATTAATTCACAGTGCTAAAATTTAGGAGTGGCTGAGAGTACAGGCAAGCTATATTGAATAAAATGTGTGGAGCACTTTAAGACAGCATTTGATTGTACATTTAAAATAGGGAATGCAAATTGAAATTCCTCCTGGGTGCTTTAAATCATGCATTATATGTGCGGTATTTTCAATTAGCTGCAGAAAAAAAAAATCCTTCAGTACGGCTCTATTTTTACAGCTGGGAATTTCTCAGAGAACAACCGGCTATTTTATATATGTGAGATTTATTTAAATGACTCGTGGGGCATTTGCAATTTAACCAATAATTGAAAATATTGTTGCAGGGTGGCAGGTAAAACTAGGAAGTCATTTTGCATTCCAGAAGAGGTGGCTGTGAGCTCAATAGTGCCTTAGTTAGAGTGGGCTGGATGGGGATTTCAGCAGAGACTGGGCTCTTCACGTCTCATACCTAGGTTTAACCGCACCAGAGAAAGGAGACTGATTAGCTGTGACGTGGTACTTTCAACAGGAACTTGAAGCTCTAAGGCTTTATTCATTTTCTTCCTTTTCTTCATTAATTTACTTATTCACTTTATATCCCAATATCAGCAGCCCCCAGTCCTCCCAGTCCTCTCCTCATATAGCATTTCCCCCTACTCCCTCCCTTTCTCCTCTGAAACATAGAAAACACACACACACCAGGTATTGCCATACCCTGGCACATCAAGTCACTGTGCTTTTCAAATATGTTAGACTGTATGAAATGGTCCATGGTGCACCATGGAATTAAGTTGGCCTTTAGAGGCCTGGCTGCTTCTTTAATGACTTGTTTGTATTTTGCACACCTGGGTATCCATGTGCCATTCTGGATGCTAGGGTACAGTGACAGACAGAGCAGATGAAGGGATCCAGGGGGAAACAAGAAGGTAAATGCCCCATTTGGGAAGTACATTAACATGGAAACTGATGCTGAAAAGAGACTGGTGGGTTCAGTATATCTCTGGAGAAAGAAAGCCTGATCCTGGTCATGCAGTGCCTTCCTTACAGGCTACAAGACAAACTACAGCTGCAATCAAGAGCATTGGAAAGCCAGTGGAGACTTTGATGCAGATCCCATGCAAAACGGCATGGCCTGCTTTTCTTCTCAGTTGTCCAAGTGCAATGTGGGTGGTGGCTTGGGTACAGGAAATCAGTGCTCTCTTCCAGAGAAGTTGGTGGCTAAGACTGGGGACAAGGAGATGGAGAGGATAGTTGAAATGTATTACAGAGGGAGAATGAATTTATTGCTGATTCTTATAGAATAAGGGAAAAAAATAGTTCCCAGACCTTTGGCTTAGATTCTTCAGTCTGGACTAGGTGGTGGGTGGAGACTAGGTGGTGGGTGGAGACTGGGTGGTGGGTGGGGACTAGGTGGTGGGTGGGGACTAGGCGGTGGGTGGGGACTAGGTGGTGGGTGGGGACTAGGTGGTGGGTGGGGACTAGGTGGTGGGTGGGGACTAGGTGGTAGGTGATGCTGTTTATTAAGGTCTGACAAATAATAAGTTTAGTGGATGGGACCAGCCCCTCCCACTTTCTGGGATTTCCGTGAAAATTGCTAAGGGGATATTTATATGCAAGAACACTGTGTTTTGGGGTCTGCTTGCAAACACTTAAGCCTCTTCGCCCAGATTGCCTGTTGTTCTGGGGTCACCCTACTAGGCTTTTCCGTGTGGTTCTATGTTATTCGTAAGTGCTCTCTTTGAGTAGTTGTCAAGCATTTCCTGTTCGATGTCATTCCACCCATCTAAACAAACAAAACAGTTCTGAGAGTCGGCTTAAAATCTAGACAGCCTCCATTAAATCCCGAGAGCACTGAGACAGGGTTTGTCTGGCCCTACTACACTGAAACCTTCAAAAATTGCTCAAGTTTAATCGCACACTATTTCAATTTCGGGCTGGTAGGAAAATGCTTCATATTCATGCGCTTGGCAGTCTTGGGAGAAACACAAGGAAAATCGCCAGAGTTGGGCTCCCACTTCCCAAGCTGACCGGGGCTCTGCAGTCATCTCTAACCCAGTGGTGGGGACTGTCAACGGGAGCAGCACAGCGTGCTACTGTCCCCAAGAGGACAAAGGCCCTTAGGTTATCTTCGTAGATTCAGAGTGCCCTGGTTTAAAGGTCTTCTGATGTCATACACCAGACCTTTGAATCCCTCTTGTATTGAAGAAATACAGGAAATACAGCAGCAACGGTAAAGAAAGACCACAGTAAACAAATAAGGTGACTTCCTTTTGTTTTCAGGAATCAGGGATTGTGTCTTTTTAGTTGAGGTTAAGGTTAAGGTTAAGGTGATCTGTAGACCCTCAGAAAATAAGATCATCATCTCTGTCTGTGGTGGTAAACAGGAGTGATGGCAGAAGCCAGCATTGATACAGACCTTGAGAACTACCCCTAAGCTCGCCAGCAGATGGGTCAATGGTTAAATGTATAGGCCGTTCTTCCTAGTGGACCTGGGTTCAATTCCCAGCACACACAAAGTGGCTTACGACTTTGTTCCAGAGGATTCAGTGCCTTCTTTTGGCCTCTGTGGGTACCAGACACCCACACGGAGCACAAATAAGCATGCATGCAAAACACTCATATATATATATATATATATATATATATATATATATATATATATATATATATATATAATGAAAATATATATATATATATATATAATGAAAATAAATCCTAGTTCTGCTTTTTTAAAAAAAGAGCTAGCCTATGAACCCAAGACACATTTTGGTTTTTAATTACTACAATACCTCATATACCTTTACTGGGTCTATACAAAGACAATGCTTTGCATAATGGAGCAACAGTGCAACCAGCAAATTGACATGAATATATGTAGTCTATCAGTCATTCATATTGTGCCAGTTTTCTTCTTGTTTTATTACAAGTGTGTATATGCATGTGTGTGTATGTTCATGTGTGTATATGTGTATGTGAATATGCATGTATATGTACATGTGTATATGTGGTACATGTATGTGTGCGTATATATGTGTGCATTTGTATGTATGTGTGTATGTGTATGCATGTATGTATGTGTATGGGTGTATGTGTATTTGTGTGTATATGCATATATGTGTGCATTTGTGTGTGTATTTGTGTCTGTATGTGTGTAGGTGTGCATTTGTATGTGTATTTATATATGTGTCTGTGTGTATATGTGCATTTGTATTTGTATTTATGTATGTATGTGTCTGAGTGTATGTGTGCAGTTGTGTATTTGTGTGTATATGTGTGCATTTCTATGTGTATTTGTGTATGTATGTGCCTGTGTACATTTGTGTATTTGTGTGTATGCGTGCATTTGTGTATGTGTGTGTAGTGTATGTATGCATTTGTGTGTATATTTGTTTATGTGTGCATTTGTGTGTATGTGTGTGTATATGTGCATTTGTGTGTGTGTATTTTGTGTATGTGTGCATTTGTGTATGTGTGCATTTGTGTGTATATTTGTAAGTGTGTGTGTGTGTGTGTGTGTGTGTGTGTGTAAAGCAGAAGTCACTCACAGGTGTCCTTCCTCAAGAGCTACTCACCGTGTATTTTGAAACTGGCTCCTTCACTGGTTTGGGGCTCACTACTTGGTCCAGGCTGACCATTGGCCAGTGAGCCCCAGGAATCTGAATCTTTGCCTCCCTAACACTGTGTGACCCTCCACACCATCATACCTAGCTTTTCGCATGGATGCTAGGATCAAACTCAAGTTGTCATGTTTGAGCACCAAATACTTTCACCAGCTGAGCTATCTCCCCAAAAAAGATCTCAACAGGATCTTTTTTGGAAGAACCAAAGGTTTGGGGTTTTTATTATCATTATTAATTTTTCAGGTTATCAGTGTTGTGGTCCGAAGATGCTTGGCCCAGGGAGTGGCACTATTAGGAGGTGTGGCCTTGTTGGAGTAGGTGTGACTTTGTTGGAGGAAGTGTGTTACTGTGGGGGTGGGCTTTGAGACCCTCCTCCTAGCTACATGTGAGACAGTCTGCTCCTGGCTTCCTTCCAGTGAAGATGCTGAAAGAACCCTTGTCTCCTCCAGCACCATGTCTGCCTGCACACTGCCATCCGTCCTGCTGTGAGGATAATGGGCTGAACCTCTGCAAGTGTAAGCCAGCCCCAGTTAAATGTTGTCCTGTGTAAGGTCATGGTGTCTCTTCACAGCAATGGAAACCCTAAGACCATACGTTTTCCCTTTTATTGATATGGATACTTCTAGTGTGAAATCTGAGAAAGACTGGGATTTGGGGTCCTGCCTCTTACAATGTGCAGAGGCTGGTGGCTGAGAAGGGGCAGTACAGGAAGGTGGACACTGACAGGCATGAGAGACTTTGTCAGGCGCTCTCTGGTCAGGCGCTCTCTGGTTCGGGCTCGATGTGTTGCCTGTGAGCTGCCTGCTTAGCAGGATTTCCACTCAAGCGAAGGTCGCCTGTGCCTTGCAAAGACTAGGAGGTGAGGCTGGCTTGAAAAGAGAAAGACAAAGTGCCTAAAGTATCAAAGAAGTATCAAAGAAGTATCAAAAAAGTATTAAAGGTGTTTCACCCTAGAGACCAATGTCTTTTTTTTTTTTTCCAAGACAGGGTTTCTCTGTGTAGCCCTGGCTGTCCTGGAACTCACTCTATAGACCAGGCTGGCCTCGAACTCAGAAATCTGTCTTGCCTTGCCTCCCAAGTGCTGGAATTACAGGTGTGCGCCACCACTGCCCCATTTTGTTTGTTTGCTTGCTTGCTTGTTTTGTAGACCAACATCTTAATCTCACCTCTCCCACTGCCCCTTGGCTAGTTATATACTGCTCATTCTCCAGTCTGCACTGAGGAGGGCGGGGCTCTCCCCAGAGAGCTTCAGTTCCCTCTGTGGGTGGGTGTGCCTTAGCTTCCTTTGCTGCATAGCCTACTTGTTTTCAGCCCATTTGTACCAGAGATAGGGAAAAAAAATGAATTTAAGTATTGCCTCGGTAGCTTGATGGTTTGGTTAAAGTCTGTTTTTTCTCTAAAAGCAGACCACTGTACCAACCTTAGTTCTGTTGACAGGTTGGACTAGGCAGCTCCTGATTGTTGGAGGGCTTTTTGTGGCTATCAGTGTCCCTGCCCTCTCCTGGGGAATGCCACAGAACTTCCCTACCTACCTTTATACGTTTCTAAAAAGCACAAATGTCTTTAGCTATGATGTCCAAGAGTCCAGACCACTTATTGAGACCCTTGAGGGGAGATGCTAATTGACCTCATTCAAATCAGCAATTTGGTAATGTCCATTGGGACAGCAACTCATTAGTGCCGTCATCACAAGATGATAAAGAGTGCTCACACCGAGGCCTGGTTCCCTTCTGGGAGCCCAGCACTGAGCCCAGCACACTGCCTTAGTATTTGAGGACTAGAGGAGTAGATGGCTGTGCTTAATATCAAAAACTTCTTAATGCTACCTGACTTTTGGGGAGCCAAGAGACTTTATCTGTGAAATTGAGCCCCAGCAGTCTGGATTCCTCTCTGCATGGTTCAATGTGGATTTCCTTACTCACCGCCCACACTGACCAAAATAGGAGCATAAGGGCCTTCGGGTTCCTGCCTGATTAAAGCCCACATCCTCTGGTAGTGCTCTCAAAGCTGAACCTCATGGCCCAGACAGTTATCTATGTGCTTTACAGGGCTCAGAAGGCATCCGTGCCCATGATGATGGTTCTACACACACACACACACACACACACACACACACACACACCTTTACTTTTTAAGGTAATTTGGCTTGGGTCCTCTTGAGACCTAATTTAGAGCTTATTTGCCAAGTAGTTGACTTTCCTGGGTAAACAGACAGGCCCCCTCAGATGAAGGAGGGGGAGTAAAGTGGGGGTTGGGACTCCAAGTGGCTCAGCTCTGCAGGTACTGGATAGAAGGGGTTCAGAAATGCCAGGGACTAAGTACAGAGATGTGGGACATAGCAGGCAGGGGACATGCAGGGATCCCTGTTCTTCTCTCCTTACTTGTCAGTTCTAATTCCTGAACTTGAACGATAGCATAGCTTTGGTTTAGCAATGGCACCCATGGGATGAGAGGTGAGAGTCGGTAAGCAGGAGGAAGGACCAAGGGCAGAGGATGCGATGCCAGTTGGCTTCCCTGCTGCTGCTCTTTGGAGAGTTTAGGGAAATAACTGCCAGTGAGTCAGCCTGGTCTTACCGCCTCCCCATTCTTCTTGCTGGAAGCAGAAGCTCATTAGAATGCCGGCATCTCTGCTTCTAGCCTCAGAGTTCTTCACAGGCTGCAGCAAACTGGAGCTGACACATTGGATGGAGTGAACTATCAGGCTGAAGCTATAATTGCCAGTCCTAAGCCTCCCCTTCTAGGATGCACAGATGTAATTGGCTGGATTCCTTCCTCTTCCACCCAGGGAAGTTTCCGGTTAAAAATTCCAGAGAGAGTCATGCTGTAAATTGGTGTCGGTACTGCCATGGCTTCGCCTGTGATTCTAAATGATGGGAAGCCGGCAAGATCATGGGTGACCTGGGCAGAATGGAAATGTGTGTTCTCCTGTGCATCAGAGCATAGGTTCTCTTGCAGTCCTGAGGCGTGAGGTATGGGAGCTGGCCCACACCCTAAGATGCTCGTACCCCTAAGGAAGGGTATCCTTGGTCTCCACCCACTAGACGGCATAGCACTGCTTCACCAAGGGAGGCAACCAAAAGTGTCCCCAAATAACTCCTGGGGACAGAGTTGCCCCTACCCTGGATGGAAGCCACCACCCCTGAGTAACAAACATTGTGTTCAGTTTGGCACTCTTGAAATCTGTGGTCACTTGTTTGCTCTTAAGTATTTGGTGAGGTAAGCCCAGGTAGCGGAACACAGTGTTTCTTCACCTTTTCCTCCACTGGCCTTTAAACTCCACCAAGGGAAGCATATTAGCCGAATATCACAGGCTTTCTACCTCAGATTACTTATCGTGTCTGAGTTGTACAATGTATATATGCGATTCAGGTTTTTTTTAGATCCCCAGTTTCCACCATTTGTAACATAGAACAACTAATTCCTACTTCTTGAGGGTTAAATTGCATTTTCAATATAAAGTACTGTCTGGTATTTAGGAGATGTCTTTTACATTTAATCTGCTGTAACAAAATACCACTAACTGACAAGCTTACAAAAAACAGAAATTTATTTTCCATAGTCCCAGAGTCAGGGAAGTCTAAGGTTAGGACACTGGCATCTAAAGTAGTTGGTAAAGGCCTGCTGTTTGCAGATGGTACCTTCTAGTTGGTTTTTCTCATGCATCAGGCAGGATGAGCTGTCTGTGATGGTGGTGATGGTGGTGGTGGTGGTGGTGGCGGTTGACGATGATGATGACAATGACAATGACGATGGTTGAGACAGAGTCTTTCTGTTTGTCCCTGGGTGGCCTGGATTCACTATGTAGATGGGGCTGGCCTTGAATTCATTAGAGATGTGTCTCCCCCAGGAGTACTGGGATTAAAGGTGTACACTACCATGTCCAGCAAGAATCAACTTCTGACATCACATGACACAGTTAGGAGGACTTCAACAAGTGAATTTGGGGAAGATAAACTATTCAGACTGTCGTAATAAGCATCCAGTTAATGATGGCTATTATTCTCAAGTACTTAAGAGTGTGTTCTCTAGCTTTTAAGCAAGTTAGAAGTGGGCAGAAGAATTTAATTGCCCGCTGTCACATGAAACAGGAAGGGAACCGTTAACTTCTATTGAATTACAATTTGTTTCATAAGCATGTATTGGATTTCTTCTAAAATCCAGGCACTATACTAAATACATGGCATAAGATATTAATAAGTAATTATCTCTGTAGTGTCTGATGAGGAGATATAGAGACAAATAGATCAAGTTGCTCATCAAATAGATGAGCCTCTATTAACAGGTGCACATGGGTAGCTGTGACACTCACCTGGGGGTCTGAGAAAGGAGCTGGCTGTGTTGTGTATCCACCGTTTTCCTTTTCCTGTATATACCACATTATTACGGCTTTCATGCTCTTCTGACTTAGGCACCGTTCCTGTGTCCTGAAGCTTTTTCTGTTCACTTTGCATCCAGCTGATGCAGAATCCACGCTCCTGTCATGTGTGCTTTTATAAATAGAAAAGAAAAGACCCTGTTTGTTTTTAAGTGCACTGTTTCTTTTCTGAAACTTTTGGAAACGGCTGTATAGTGCTAACTCAGAGATATCCATTAGTCTTGTCGCATGTAGGTATCATTTTTGCACAGTTGCTTATATGATAAATAGTTTTGGTTGCCAATGGATGGATCCCAGCACTAGGGAGGCTGAGGCACAGGATTGAGCATTTTGAGTCCAGCCTGGGCTGTATAGCAAAAGTGTCTCAGCTACAAAAATAAACAGTGCCCAAAATAGTCAGAACCAATCACTGCTGATATATGACTGTTTAGTTTTCTTCACAGAGAGGGACACTGTTGGGTGGGTATCATTTACTACCACCCAGTGTTAGGTGGCATAGGTCATGTTCTCCCAGAAGCAGCAAGGTGATTTGGTGGGAAAGCATTTCCCAAGCAAACCCAGCAGCGGAGTGGGAAGAGAGGGTATTAGCAAAGGAAGAAGCTAAGCAAGAGATGTATCTGGGCCAAACCCCACTAAAGAGCTCATGAGCGTTTTGGAGTCATTTACAGCGAGACCAGGAGTCAATGGCTATTAGCCTTCTGGGAGGAAATAGTGTCTGTAAACACTTAAGGCCTACTGAGCAAAGTGGGCTTCGCTTCCCACTGGCAGCTGTCCAGAGGTAGCAGGTGCAAACAGTTAGCAGCAGAGCACACAAAAGCTAGAAGGCGAGAATGCTGAGCTGCTAAAAGGCTACCCACCGTGCTGCTTCCATTGGAGATTTAGGTTGCAATTAGAATCGCCAGTGTGGCAAGCTAGCTACTTACTGCGATGACTTTGCTTCTAGACATAATCGGTTTTGGACCCAGATCTCTCTTATTCTCTTATAGTGGGGTTGATAGAGTTTGCTGTTTAAGAGGTATATGGTTTGTTTGTTTGTTTGTTTGTTTTTTAAAGAAACATCTTTATTTCAGAAATATTTTTGTGATCATTTTGTTCTTAAAACCCTTGGTCTTCATGGTTTTCCAGCGTCGGTTTAAAGAGTGCTGGGTTCTCATCGGTGAGTGGAGGACCCACAGACAGCATCTGTAATATTTCAAAGGACCAGTGAAGTTATAGTCATAGCCTGGCTTTGAGTATAGACTGGACAAACATTGTCTCAATAGGAGATAAAAAAGGGAACCAAGGGGGATGCATTTTAGGCTCAGCCAGGCGCTGCCACCAAATCTAATGACATAAGTTCAACCCAGAACCACACGGAAGAAAGAAAAAAAAGTGATTCCCTATAAACTGCCCTCTGATCCCCACATGAATGTCCTAGCATATTCTCCTCCCACAAATATAAGTGAAATGTAAACATAGTTTTTACAGTGTGTCTTAATTATGTTATAATAAAATGATTTGCTTTTTATTAAAATATTTATCAACTTGTGATTATTTTGTATCTCCCAAAGTATGATATCTGTTACACATTTTTCCTTTTCTTTCTTTCAAAGCAACAAAACCGTTTCCGTGTTTTTAAAGATTGTGAGTCACTGGTCTGTGTCACTTCAGTCGTGGGGCCTTCTGTTGGATGCTGGATGAGGAAGTCACCCATCTAAAGCATTATAGATTTAGCACGTCTACCTCTGCACACTTAAACACGTATCTTACCGTTGTGAGTGTTTCTTTTAGAGGGGAGAATATACACCACCTTTATCATCTCACCAATAGCAACCACTGTGTTCTTTTTTATACCTCATACCAAAACATGTCTCCCCACTCTATTTCTTCTATTAAAGCATCCGAGGACACTGGGACGGCAGGCAGGAAGGCGCACACGAGGAGAAAGCAAGCTTAATAAGGAAGGGGTTCATTCACGCTGCAGCCCCTGGCGAGGGCAGAGAAGTTGGATTTGAGCCCTCAGCAAATTATTCTGAAAGCTTGAAGGAAATAAGGGGAAAGAGTGTTGCTGGTCAAGTATTTTTGAAAGTAGACAACAAACAAATTCCTCACTATCCTTTTCTTTAGCTTCCCCCCCCCCTTCCCCAAAGGAAAGTTTTAGAATGAAATATATACAGGTAAAAGGTGCTGGGTGTCAGAGTTCACCTTACATATCCTTTTCATTTAAGCCATCGTTTCCATACATTTCAGTGGTTGAAAATGTCTTTCCTAAGCATTTTTATGTCTATTCTTGACACAGTCGGTTAGTCTCATAGGTTAAACATACGTGCATACCTGTTGGATTCTGGTTAAAAAAAGATATGTGAAGAACTTCCAAAGACAATGTTTCTTTAGAGTAACCTGGAAAAGCATTTTAAAGCCACAGCAGCTCCAGCTGCTGTCTCTGGTTTGTTCTTCCCTAAACTGTAAAGATCCTGACACACATGGACTGCTGGGGACTTATCAGAGCTGCACGTGGTGGTGTGTTCTGACTTGCTCCATCTTCTGGTTTAGTTATCTTAAGAAAATGTGATTTTATTTGTACAACAAAGACAGAGCCCAGGGGTGTATAATTTCAAGAATGACTCACAAAGGTTTTGAATCTAGTATTCTCACTTCTGTGGGACCATATTCAAGGCTAGCCTCTCCTTGGCTTCATAATCGCAGTTCCAGTTACTTGTGGATGAAGATCACTCTACGAAGCAGTTACCTCTGCTTCACAGAGAGCCTTACATCTTCACCATCTGACTCCTGAGGTACCTGTAATGCCTCTGGTGACACACTCTGGAGGGTTTGAAACATTTCTCTACTGACAAAAATATTGCTGGGAAATACATGGTCTGACACCTTAAGCATCACAGACCTGTGAAGAAGTTTCAGTGTTTCCTTCGAGAAACTAAAACTTTTCCTTTGAGAAATGCACGATGAAAGCTGTTGGGAGATGCGACCCTTCTCATGCAGGGTGATTGTCAGGTGTGTTCTTGCTGATCACACCACCTAATTAGAAGAATGGGGACAAGGACAGATCAATAAGAGAGCATCTGTGTTTGAAGAACCAAGATCCTAAAAGTGGAGACCAAAAGAACCGCAGAGCTTTCCCGGTTGGCTTATGTCAGGCTGAGAAGTAGTTATGGAGATACGGGGCTGGGGGGGGGCGACACAACGTGACCTTCCTTGTAGTTGCTCATTCCAGGTGTGTGGCATTGCTGTGACCCTACTTTTTATGAGAGGAACGATTTGGGAGACTCAGTGATTTTACCTAACAATGGTCTATTTTGATCAGTCTCACCAACTTTTAACGTCAGCTGACTTCCTATATATTGGCCTCAACCATTGAGCCGCCTATAGCTTTCTTGGCCCTGGGAGGCAAGCCAGTTCATGTGCAAGCAGGTTTTAGATAACGGCTCAGAAAACAACATAAATAAATGTGGGCTTTCATTGTCTCTGTCTCCCGCTATTGCTACCATTTGCGTGGGATTTATGAAATGCAATCTGTTAGGTTCAGATCTTCCTCCCAGCTCCATGCTCCCAGAAATAAAACTCAGACCTGAAATATATTTACAAATACCTTGGCCATGTAGCTAGGCTCTACTCTGACTAGATCATAATTTAACCCAGTTATTTTAACCTACATTCTGCCACACGACTGGTTACCTGCGCCCAGGTACCATGTGTCCATCTTGTCACATCTACCCAGGCCACCTCCTCTGCCTGGCTCCACTCCAGAATCCAGTTTGCCTCCTGGATGTCCCACCTTCTCATCTATCCTTTCCTATAGGCCATACATTTTCTAATTGACAAATGATGCATCCATATAATACACAAGATATTCTCTCTACGATCTGTAAATACAGTTTCACTCTAGAAGGAGCCAGAGGAGTGACTGACTGTATGAACCCAAGGGACAGAAGACAAGGAAACTGAGGACACTATGCAATCAAATTGGATGGTCCAAGAATCAACTTGAAGTGACTTATTTTGAGTCTCAACAAGAATTAATATTTACAATGGACCAAGCCCCTAGAAGATGTTGAAAAAAACATGAGTTTTGAATGACAGGAAAACAAAACAACATTCTAGTGAGCTTAGAATTTTAAAACAGAGTCTTTTTGAAAATGAGAGGTCTTCTTCGCCTTTGTCCCACCTTTAACACACACACATACACACACACACACACACCACACATATACATGCACACACATACACACCACACATACACATATACAACACACACAACACACACACACACACACACACACACACACGCAAGTTCAGAGTAGTCAGCTATGCAGGTTTTCTTTTTATGTCTATTCCTACCAGTGAATAGAGGAAACTTAATCATTATAGCATGTACCGTGTTGAATCCCCTAATAAAAAAAAGGCACTTGGGCAGTTATCATGATACAAAAGCAAGGAGAGCAGTTGATCAGTCTCCTTACCCTAATCCTTTGTGCAATATGATTATAAAATGGTCTTACCTGAAGAACTAATTGAGCTGCTTAGCCTCTAGATCGGGGCGGGGTTGACAGCCTTTCAGGTGGTAATTTTTCTCTTCTTCATGCCATAATGTCTCTGTTGCCAACAACCCTGTTCTGACTCTATCCATTTTACATAGGACAGAGGAATGCAGTTATCAAATTCCAGTGGTATTAGAACCAAAGCTAAAAATAAAGCAACTTAAGAATTTGTGTTGTTCTAAAAAAGCTAGAGGATTATCGACTTGTAATGGCTAGCGCTTATGGCTATCGTGAATCAAATAAAATTAAAAATATAATAGAATACAATCAGGACAGTGTGAACACTTGATAATTAGCATATTGAAGAGTTACTGGATTTTGCTAAGTGATAATGATCTTGTGGATTTATGTCCTAATTAGGATATATATTAGAATGATCCTGAGTGCTGTTATATGTCTATAGTTTGCTTCAGAATAATAATTGACTTTCAAGAGATAAGCCATGAATTGACCATTATCATTAATAAATGTTGAATACTGTGGAGTTATATTTTTCCATATATTTTAAATCTTCCATGATACAGTATATATATATATACAGATGTGTGTTTGTGTGTGCATACACACATAGTTTATTATTGTTAATTCTTCCAGCGTGTGTTAGCAAGTGATGGAAGATAGACTACCGTCCTTTCTTTAGACACTCTTGGGTCCCTCAGAGCAGATAAGAAACAAAGTCTCAGAGCCTGTAGACCTCTGTTCTCTTCACTTTAGTCCATTTCCATAAGCTTGCTATATTAAGTAGATATGGTGGACATGTGGACATGGTATTTATCATCTGCTTGTGCTATAGAGAAGGTATATTTCATATAAAAATAGCTTGATAAGTAGAAAACAAACACCGCTGTTTGCAGGCCATATTCTGTTATTTAATAGGTCAGCAATGAGGGCATCTAGGGCTCTGTCTCCAAGTCCTTATGCAGCCCAGGCTAAGGGTGGACAGCAGCTTCTCAGGCAGAAGGCAGAGAGGGCTGCAGAAATCAAGGCACATGACCAGGCCCCAGAGGGGCAGCACTGAAGCAAGACATTTGTGGTGAGATTGGGGACCCAGCAGAACCAGCCCTCTCTTTTCTCACATTCCTGTAACTCTAAATCCAGACTTGGATGTGCTGTCTCCTGAATTTTAGTTTCCTAAGATATTTTGGGAACACTATGCTTCAAACCAAACCCTGAGCAGTGGGATTAGGTCCTCACTTCTGCCTCTGATTTAGTGCATGCCCATGGTAAGGCTCTAAATAGACCCTGTGGGCCCCGGGGACTCTAGAGACCGCTGGTTCTATTTTCTGTGAGCTTCCTGTGTATCGGGAAAGGGGGTGGGATGATTTGAAAAGAAGCCACATGAGAGGTACAGCGAGGGGTGGTGTATTCAGAGAAGGGGGTGAAGAACCCGTCAGAGACAACCAGGAAAGGCTTAAAACACTGTCTGGAAGAGTCGGTAAAGCGCTACCCGTCTCTAAGTGAACAATAGAAAAGAAAAGGGATGCCCCAGGCCATCAAGAGCCCCCAAAGGGGAGAACTGGGAGACTCATGGTCTCCATAGCCCACCCCAAAAAGCGGCATGAACAATCAGACAGAAGTGAAATTAGCAGAAATCTCAGCTTCGCCTGTGTAGAAGTGACAGTCGGAGCCACGGGGTCTGTGGCTTTTCCCTCACGTCTGCCATCAGCAAGTGACACATTTTCAAGTATGCATTTAGAGCCTGGCGTTGGCAAAACCTCGCAGCCCGTTATTTACTACGCTAAGCCAGGCTAGACGCTCGGAGCAGTTCCCAATTACTTCAGGAACCTTCCCCTCGCTGGAAAGGGGAAAAGTCTTGGAGCAGGAGAAAGCCAACGTTTGGAAGGCTGTGCCTGTGGCAGCAGCTTTATTGGGTAGGCTTATGATCTCCCTCAGTGATGGCCTAAAGCACACGAATTGTTTTTTATTGTTGTAAAAAAATGTTACTCAAGAAATCGAGACCAGATTTACGAACCTGTGTCTCCACATTTCCCAGTACATTTGGGCCAAACATGTATTCTTTCTCTCGTACCCAAGTTCGAAGAGTGATTTCTTTTAAAAATGGAAGTGAGCAGCAAGGTGCTACGTTCTTCCCATGGCCAGACTCTCCCTGCTCTTTAGAAAAAGCATTTTAAAACTTGCCACATTTATTCCGTGTAAAATGGTATCTGTAGGGCTGTGAGTGTCTTTCATTATTAGCACTTGCCCAAACCTGGAGTGACTCATGGTTCCTTCCCCAGTCTCCAGGCTCATGAACTTTGCGTAGATGTGGGCACGAGCCAGGTGAGTTTATATTCGAGAGCAGTTGGCCAAGCTGAAGTTAGGCCTAGAACATCCATCAAAAATAGCCCTGCTTCCAAGTCTCACACAGCCTGGAAACTACCTGATGTGCTTTTAAGAAGCGGAATGTGCACATCTCTCAAAAACATCCCCCAGCAAATAAACCAAGAAAAACACTCCCAGTATAATGAAACTGTTCTTAAAAAAAAAAAAGAAAAAGTCATAACTGAGCAAAATTATGGTAACTAAAGTAACTTTGTTTGGGAGACTGTCCATGCTGATACCAAGATAGAAGAGCTCTTAAGATTTTTATTTTCATTTGTCCTCCTTACCCCCACCCCCACCCCACCCCACCCCACAGAGCTTTCAGCTACCAGTGGCAAAAACAACATGTCCTTTTGTGCCTTCTGAGTGTCCAGATCCAACCATTGATTCAAATATTCCCTGACCCAACAGAGTTTCTCAGGAGTCAGTAACAGAAATTGATGAAGTCGGTGGATACAAGGATTCTGCACATTCTTTGTAGCTGTGATTAGTTTGTGGTACATCAAGTCTCAAAGAGGAAATGTGTTCCTGAGGGGAGAAAGTGAAGAAGGAAAATCAGGGGTAACTCACTGGTAGGAGGGGTGAGCTAAGCTCCCATGGTCAGTGCCTGGAAGCCCTCCAAGGTCCAAGAGGCTCCAGGAAACTCGGGCAATTGTCATGGTATTAGAAGCAGTCCAGGGTGCCAGAGTCAAAATACGGACGCCACTGACTGCAGCGGAGAGCTGAGTGGGAGCGTATGTAGGTCACTTACACATTGTGAATTTCGACAGGCTGAGTTGATTATGATTACTTTTACAACTAAGCTCTGAAGAAACCCCGAATGTTTGCAACTTTTAGAAGGGACCTATTTCTCAACGTGTAAGACAATTACAACCTGTGCCTGAACAGTCCGTCCTTAGTGGTTCATTGCATGTGGATAGCCAGGTTGGGGGTTCTGTTTGTGCTAACGTTCCTTGCCCCACCTAGATGATGCCATTTCCTTAGACAAATTTTGGAGTTCATTGGGATGCTTGTGACTCAAGAACAAGCCTTTCCTCAACCACATTCAGTGAACTCTGGTTTGATGCAATGAAAAATAATAAAATTAAAAATTGTTCTCCTAATCCCTGGGGCTGAATCCCACAAGTGGTTTTTGAGGATTGGCCATGCATAGTGTGGGAAGTTTCCCAAAACACAGAAAGGAAGGCAAGAAGACAGTTTACCCAGCCCCGCCCACACTATTTTCCTTTTCGCATGCGACCACTCATTTCCTCTCACTCCTGGTCACCTGTCTCTTCAAAGATTTCCCTCTGTAATCTTCCATAGGTGACAAGGGGATCAAATTAGCTCCTGGGGGAGATTTGTGCCTTGGTTAAAACCTCAGGCCTCTAAAGTAAAGATCGAATTAGTAACATCACAAATTCTGCCTTTGTTTTCGCTAAGTGCTACCATCGAGTTCTAACTTAATGGAAGTATTTGCTTTCCCATAAATACACATAAGCTCCTGCCTCCTCCCGTAGGCAGAGAAAGCCCTGCCAGTGGCAGTCAAGGACTGAAGCATATTTAAAAGCAAATGGCTGTAATTGAAATTCTCAGTGTAAGCAGTGCCATCCACACCGTTTATGGATTTACCAATTGTTCTGCCCTGTTGTAGCGTTGAAGCTCCCACTGAAATTTGTTTTAATTAACAGGCCTATAATTTAAAAAGTTGTATGTGGTACAGTAAAAGAATCAAGTCTGTGATTCTAAGAAAACTCCCCTCTGTTTAAAACTCTCCACGTGGTCTCTTGTGACCCTTGCTGGGGGTCTGCCCTGGTGTCTGTCACACAGCCTCCAGTCCCTTTGTGCTGCCGTCCTTCTGCTGGGCTCTCCCTCCCCACATCCAGGCATGGCTGATTCTTTTCTCAAGCTTCAGGTGTCCTCAACTGTGTTCCTACCACAGAGGTGCGTTCCCTATGACAAGGCCCTCCCCTGGCCCTTCATTTATTTACCCACGTTGCTTTGCTTTATGATCCTGGCTTTTCATTTCTGAAGCTACCTAATGGCTTTCTGGCTTATTTTTTCCATATCCCTCTGGAAGAACGGGTTGAGAAGCCAGGGTTACACCCATCAGACCTACTACTTAGCAAAGAGCTTAGCATAGAGAAGACCCTTTGGAAGTAATGCTTTATATGATTGACAGCTTCAAGAATTAAATAATGGTTTATAGCCTAATGTCTGATACGTATTAAGGATCTAGCAAATGGAAGTTTACTTCTTTGCAAGCCTGTCTGTCTAAGCCCTACGCATTAGAGGCTAACTTAGCACAGCATTCAGTTATCATGAGCATAGGACATCAGATCTAGTTGAGTACAGAGTACTCATACTTTGTGTTTGCAAAAGAGTGATATATTTCTGTTTTTGTTTTTTG
The DNA here is from genome assembly GCF_947179515.1 of Apodemus sylvaticus. Classification (NCBI taxonomy): domain Eukaryota; kingdom Metazoa; phylum Chordata; class Mammalia; order Rodentia; family Muridae; genus Apodemus; species Apodemus sylvaticus. The sequence goes on from NC_067480.1 coordinate 33,511,834, forward strand.
TTTTGTTTTGTTTCGTTTTAGGCTATCTTTGTTGGAAGGAACCATGAATTGGCATTTTCCCTTCTTCATCTTGACCACAGTGACTTTATCCTTCGTGTACTCCCAGTTCAACTCTCTGTCACTGGAGGAACTAGGCTCTGACACAGGGATCCAGGTTTTCAATCAGATCATCAAGTCACGGCCTCATGAGAACATCGTCATCTCCCCACATGGGATCGCGTCCATCTTGGGCATGCTGCAGCTCGGGGCTGATGGCAGGACAAAGAAGCAGCTCTCCACGGTGATGCGATACAATGTAAACGGTGCGTGCGTGTGAGCATGTGTGAGCATGTGTGTGCATGTGCGTGCAAGCATGTGTGTGTGTGTATGTGTGTGTGTGTGTGTGTGTGTGTTTCTTCATCAGTGAGGGGGTGAGGCGATACAATGTAAACGGTGCGTGTGAGCATGTGTGTGCGTGTGTGTGTGTGTGTGTGTGTGTGTGTGTGTGTGTGTTTCTTCATCAGTGAGGGGGTGATGCGATACAATGTAAACGGTGCGTGCGAGCATGTGTGTGCGTGTGCGTGTGCGTGTGCGTGTGTGTGTGTGTGTGTGTGTGTGTGTGTGTGTTTCTTCATCAGTGAGGGCTTGCTCACAGTCCTGCACACGAAGGGTCACGGCTTAGTCTCTGCCTAATCAGAAAAGCAGGGCAGCCAAGAGAAGTCATACAGTGCCATCTGGAATATGGGGCCAGGGTCTTCTAAAGGGAAGAAAATATGCCTGACATTAAGAGCTACGCCTTCAGTTCTCTGTCTACCAGTGCTAATGTTTTCTCTCTTAAGGAAAATCTTTTGCGTTATAAGCATCCGTAGAATACAGGTCCACACTAGAGACTGGCTGTGTGGAACCCTTATGATGGTGGAGCTGTGGTGGATGGATGGGGGTGGGGTGAAGTGAGTCTTTGGGAGGGATATAAGTGCACAGAACTGCTCATGTGCACACGAATGCATGTACACCAAGCGTGAATGAAAACTGAGTCAAGTCAGAATGGACTCTGTAGACCGTACCATGACAGTTTCCCAATACAGTCACACGCCACTCGGAAGAACCAGATGGAAGGCACAGGGAATGTCCCTTTTTTATTTTAAATTTTTTTTAAATTTTTTTAAAGCTCATTAATGTTTGTGGGGGTGGTATGGGTGAGTTTGTGTGTGTGTGTGTGTGTGTGTGTGTGTGTGTGTGTGTATGGGTGAAGAAGTGTGTGGAGAACATGTTTGAGCATCTTCTTCTATCACACTCCTTTTTGGTCTCTCACTACATGGTCTCTCACTGAACCTGAAATTTACCAATTGAATAAGACCAGCAGGCCGGTGAGCCCTGGAGACCCACCTACCTGTGCTTCCCCAGGCCTAGGCTCATAGAATAGACATAGACCTCCACTCGGAGAAGGTTTTATATAGGCGCTAAGGATCTGAACTCTGCTTCTCGCATTTCTGTGGCAAGCACTTTACTGACTGATGTATCTGTCCAGACTACGTGGTCTGCTGATCTAAATGCATTTAGATATCAGAAATGAAAAGCTAAATGACTTAGAAAGAAAAGAAGGAAGAAAGAAACTAAGGCCCAGTCACTGGACACGATGACTAGCATCTGCTTGTAATCAGAGCACTTGGGAAGCCAGACAGGAGGGTCAAGAGTTCAAGAGCAGTCTGGCTCTCTAGCAAGCCTGTGTCAGAACACTGAGGTAAAGCTGGAGGTGTAGCACAGTACCAGGGCCTTGCCTTACACGTACAAAGCCCTGCGTTTGGTCTTTAGTTCCACCAAAGGATAAACAAACAAAGACAAACAAAAATAATGACAGATACAGGTAAAGGCTCTGTGAGAGAGGCTCAGTGTTACTGAAAGGGAGAGTTTGTTTTGAATCACCTGCTTAGCCATAGGAACCCATGCTCGCTGGCAGTATTTCCCTGTAGATTAGCTCACGAGTGTCGTGTCCCTTTCCATAGCCCCAGCACCCAAGGGAATGGGACTGTTTCTAAGCACTTCTTTGCTGTCATGCACACTGAGCGTGAACTGGTCAGGCGCCAATTACCTCACTGAAAAGTGAGGGAGCTTCCTCATAGGGTTCTTCCTCCCTTCTACAGTGATGACGACCTAGAGCTAGGACTCTTGGCTACACTGGCTCTTGTTGCCAAGAGCGCTAGTTCAGTGGTGGAGCAGTGCCTTTCGCTGGCTCTAGCTGTTCCCTCTTCCTTTGTGTTTTAATGGGACCCTCCCCAGGCCTGGGAGCCCCATATGCCCAGTGCTGCCCTCTGTCGACAGGGTAAACTTTGCCTGCTTCTGCAGTTCACCTACCTGTTAGATATGAGGAAGGGCTAAAATTTTGGGACACGGTATCCTGTCCCTGTAAGTTCAGGGCTCTGGTGATTTATACCTTTGTGAGTCACTGCCTGAATTTATGGCTGTTTTTGCTGTCAGCCAGGGCCTGTCAGCCAGCACAGTTCCAAAATAGCAACTGGTGTTGTGTGGTGGTGTTTTGTTTTGTTCAGGTTTAGTTTGGTTTTAGTGCTGATCCACCATGATTTTAGAGCTGCACCTTCCTTGATGTTGCCTGCTGGTTGTCAGTCCACCCTCCCTCCAGAATTGTCAACAGTCACAGGTGGAGTGTGATGTCAGGCTTCTTAAGGACTTATGCATGCTGGAGGCTATTTTCGGAGCTCAGACTCGGAGGATTTGCTGGAGTTGATGTTCACCCAGGAAGAAGTGAGACTATGTGGGGTGTGCATGAGGATGTCGCAAGATGAGCTCTGATCTTTTTCCTTGGAAAGTATGTTCGTTACTCTAATTCATTGCTGAGACAAAAGCACTGAACAAAGGCGAGATTTAGCTCAGTTCCCAATATGGAGGGAGAAGGGTGAAGGCTGGAACTGGAGGCCGGAACTGGAGGCAGCTGGTCATGTATCCCGTCAGGAAGTAAAGAAGAAATGCCCAGTACCCAGGTGCCAGATCACTTCCTCCTGTTGTAGTCTGTCTGGGATGCCAGCTCAGAAGATGGTACCTCTTAGATGCAGGGATCTCCAGGGTGTCGACTGAGTCCTACCACCTCAGTTAACCCAGTCTGGAAACTCCTCTAGAAGCATGCCCAGAGGTTTGATTCTAGATCCTGCCAAGTAGGCAGTAGGTTATCACAAGGAGGGACTGTACTTGCAGAGAGAGTAGAGCCAAAATGTGCCAGGGGTGGCACTTAGCTTTAGCGGTGTATTTTGACCCCACCCCGACAAAGCCTGCTGTTCTCTGTAAAATGGTTTCCCCCTAGCATGCTGCGAAGGCTAGTGAAGGTTCTGAAGCCCCGCCCATGATGTAAAGCCCTCCTTGTGGACCAGGGCATGCCGTGGCCCTGGCATTCGTGGACGCCGAGGAGGATGCACATTCAGAACGACAAGGCAGTCCTTAAGCATCATCAAGGTGACCGTGGCAGGAATTTTAAGGACACTGTAATTTTGAGAAGCCCCCGGATGATTAGTGCCGTCCTGTAATCCGGCTCCCTGTGGAAACCCGTCTCATCCTTACGACATATTTTCCCCCTCTTTTTCATGCCCCCCCAAACTCAATGGAGCATGAATGAATGGCTCATGTAAAATAAAGCTTATGCTGCCCTAAAATTAATTTCTTTGCTTTCCAAGCTCAGTATCAAGTAGAAACCACCGTGTTCTGGTTGGCGGCACATGACAATTTGTAATAGTCTTCCTAATGCTTATTCTACTCATTTTCTTTTCTCCAAATAGGAAAAAAAAAATCACATTGTTAAATCCTTGGCAGGAAAAGGAAATAGTGCTTAAGAATGTTAGGCAAGGAAGCTGGGATGAGGCTGCTTCCTGCCCTCCATTTCGTCCATGGCCGCTAGCCCCAAAGTAGACCCACATCCACGCTGACCACAGGAAGAGCATAACATACCTGCTTGGTTTAGGAACATTTGTCTGAAAAGAAATTTCGTGGCTTATTTTCATACTGTCCGTGCCTCCAGAGACAGAGGCCCCTTACAAAGCAAACTTAGTCTCTTGTAACTCCTATCTTGTTTCTTACATGCTGTGGTACACATGATACTTTTTTTTTTTGATGTGTGCATGTGAATGTTATATCTGCTGATGTGTCTGAGTTTAAGAGCACACATGTACATCTGAATGAAGATTGAAAGCGGATATAGAGTGTCTTCCGTGATTGCTCCCAACCTGAAGTATTTAGGCAGGGACTCTGTGTTAGTTAGGGTTTGGCTGCTGGGAACAGACACCATGGCCAAGGTAACTCTTGTAAACAAGAGACATTTAATTGGGGCTGGCTTACAGGTTCAGAGGTTCAGTCCATTATCATCAAGGCAGGAACATGGCAGCGTCCAGGCAGGTATGGTACAGAAGGAGCTGAGAGTTCTACATCTTCATCTGAAGGCTACTAGCAGAATACTGGCTTCCAGGCAGCTAGGATGAGGGTCTTAAAGCCCACACACACAATGACACACCTACTCCAACAAGGCCACAGCTACTCCAACAGGACCGCACCTTCTAACAGTGCCAGTCTCCAGGTCGAGTGTATACAAACCTTCACAGTCTCTCACTTGAGCCTGAAGTTCGCCAAATTGGCTTGTGTAGCTAGCCAGTTCTATTTGATGACTCTCCATCTCCACCTCTTTCTGAAGGCTGGAATTTTAGGTGGGTTGCCATGCCTGCCCAGCATTTATGTGGGTGCTGGGAGTCTGAGCACCAGTTCTTACAGATTGTAGGACAAGCACATGACCCGCTGAACCATCTTCATAGAGTCTTGCTATTTGAACAGGGTCTTGCTGTGTAGCCTTGGATCACCTCAGCTTTAACTCATGACAATCTCCTTGTCTCGGCCTCCCAACTCCTAGTATTACAAGTATCAGCCACTCTGCCCAACAAGAGGATTTTTTTTTAAATATGTAAATTCTCATAAAAAAAATACTGCCATGTTTTCTGATTTTCCTTTAGGAGTTGGTAAAGTCCTGAAGAAGATCAACAAGGCTATTGTCTCCAAGAAGAATAAAGACATTGTGACCGTGGCCAATGCTGTGTTTGTCAGGAACGGCTTTAAAATGGAAGTGCCTTTTGCAGCAAGGAACAAAGAGGTGTTTCAGTGTGAAGTGCAGAATGTGAACTTCCAGGACCCAGCCTCTGCCTGTGATTCCATCAATTTTTGGGTCAAAAATGAGACCAGGGGTGAGTGGTTCTCCTGTTCTGTGTGGGCTCACCCTGGGTGACAGAGAGTGGGACATAGAGATTCTGTCTGTAGTCAAGACCAGGGTTCACTCCATCAAGCACGACCTGGGTTTAGGCATTCTCCATGGGCCAGGTTCAGTCAGCCTGCCTTCCCATGGCTACCACGGATCACTGTCCTGGGTTTTCCTCCTGCAGGGTGGGCAGTGGAAGTGAACACAGCCCCCCACCTCTCTCCTCAGACTGCCATACCTGCCCCCTAACGCCCTCACCCCACGGGATCCTATCTGATTGGCTGGTTTCCTTGATCAGGTTGCGTGGATTTGCACCCAGTATTTCCTTGGCCTAGAACAGCCCTCTCGGGCTCTGGCTTTGTTCCTCTCACGGCCCCAGTCTCATCTGCCATTGCCCAGCCGTGGGTGCCCTTCACTGGCTCTGTTTGGCCTGTGATTCCACCATTTTGAACCCCTCCATTTTGGTGTTTTCAACATCACACAGTGACTGCATATTAGAGATGTCTCTTCTCATTCAATGGAAGAGTTTTCCAGTATTTGGTGTTTCCAACCTGCTGACTTGTAAGCCGGAAGTCTCAGAGACATTCAGGAGGAGTTTGAGGCCTACCACAGTGAAGCAAGGCTGGACTGCTTTTAGTTCTATGATAAAATGTCCTGACAGGGAGCAGCTTTGGGAAGAAGGGGTTTAGTTTAGCTCACAATTCCAGATCATAGACCATCATTGCAGGGAAGTCCGGCCAACATTTAAACTAACTACTCATATCAAGTTCCCACTCATGAGCAGAGAGAACTAAACACGGACATGCTCAGTTCTCAGCTAGCTTTCTCTGCTCCATAAAACCAGGGGCCATAAAACCAGGAAATGGTGCTGTTTTCATACCGGGTATTCCTGCTTCAATTACAACTGTTAATAAATGAAAGATAATACTTTATTAATTCATTCTTCCCAAATGATTCTGGGTTCTGTTCAGGTGACAGTCAAACTAACCCTTAGAACCACTAAGACTAGAAATGTACTCTTGGGGTTAGAGTCGTACAAGAGGCAAAGACTTGGTAGGGTAAACCCTGCCTTTTGGGAACAAGCTTCTCAGGACTTTGGATTACTCAGAGGTGTGTTTTCGAATACAATTCCTGGGGCTGGAGAGATGGCTCAGCAGTTAAGAGCACTGGCTGCTCTTCCAGAGGTCCAGAGTTCAATTCCCAGCAACCACATGCTAGCCCATAACCATCTATAATGGGATCTGATATCCTCTTCTGGTCTGCAGGTGTACATGCAGATAGAGCACTCATGTACATATAATAAATAAAAAAGTATTTTTAAAAAAAATGAATAGTTACAACACAGTTCCCTGACCCCCTGGCTTAGCAGGGAAGAATTCCCGAGGGATGGGCAGGGTCCCTCCAGTCAGGCTCTGTCACCTGTCATCACACATGTACATGTGTGAAAATGTGATCACCTCAGAGGAGCTAAGGAAGAGGGAGAAGAAAACTGTACGGGGAGCAGAGGAAAACCAGTGACTTTCTCAATTGCTCTGCGATCTGGAGTCCACTCCCAAAACCATGCTGCTATTGGGAGAGCAATAGCATGTATATCCAGGGCTAGTTTTAGGCTGCTGGATCCTGCATTTCTGGTGGTAGCAGTTGGCAATAGGTACACACAAGAATGACTCTTGGTCCTGACGCTGCCTATGTGATGTCATGTCATTGTACCCTATGCCCTCTTTAGCCATAAACACATAGCCGTACATCATGTTGGTGTGCCATCTGATGAAGCCTCTGAGCCCTGTGCTGAGAGCCTCAAGCAGGGTCTCTCGGCTCTGTCAGACCCAGCTCCCTCTGTTAGTTTGTTCATTTGCTTATTGGCCGTGCTCCTGATGGAACTCGGGCTTTGCACCAAGCTAAACAAGCCCTCAACCAGTTAGGTACATCCTAGCCTCCTTCTAGCTTGAGACAAAATTCATAGATAATATCTATTACCTATAGATATTATCCTAGATAATATATATATTCCCATTGTACACATAAACATATTATTTTCAAAAATTAAACAATATCATGGCGGCAGCAGGAATTTGTAGTTGTGGTTAAATAGCTATAACTTTGGGTCCAAGTATATGTGAATACATGATACATGTTTTCCTTTTTGATATTGTTTTGCCAGATTCCATAGGATGAGTGTCAACTGTGAGTAATTGAGTACATCAGGTGTGTCATACCATGACACGGGGAGCCGTAAGCTGTCACCATTGCTGATGCCATTTTTCAAAAAGTAGGGAAACCAAGAGACCTTCTCTGGATCTCACAGTTATAATAACCCCCAAAGAGGCTGTTTCCAGGACTTTTCTGCTACAGTGGCTATGATAACAAACAGACCTCTCTTTCACCTCTTGTCATTAGCAATTATCATGACATAATTGGAAATCAGTGAGCCACATGGGGCTTAGCGAAGAGGGTGACTCCCGGATCTTACTGCCACCTGTCATCACCACCTGATGCAACTTGTAAAAATCATGGCGCAGAATTCCCGGTAAACTTCCAGACGTGTCCTGCAGCAATCAAAATGGAAATATTTAAAAGTAGGAGTTGAAAAAGATGGCTCCGCACTTAAGAGCACTGGCTGCTCTTGCAGAGGACCAGAGTTCAGGTCCCAGCCACCATGTTGGGTGACTTACAACTGCCTGTCACTTCAGATCCAAAGGAATCCCAACAGCCCGCTACCATAGTTACCTACACTCACATGTGCATATCCATACAGAGATATACACATATAGACAGAGTTTAAAATAGTAAAAATATATCTTTTTTTTTTTTAAGTGAAGCACGCTGCATTATGTGGGACTGTTTTTAAACACCACAGAACATGTGGCATGCCTGGCTACTGCCAGCTCAACCAAAGTACTCCCACACACCCCCAGACAAACAACCTCTGTCCCCAAATTGCTCCACTCCACTGGGGGTGGGGGGGAGATGAGCTTCCTACAGAGAGAGCTGTCACCAGGGTCCTCTGCTCACCCTGGGACAGTGCTGACTTGGGGTTCACGGCAGCCTCAGTTTCTCCCTGACACAAAGGCTTCTCTCATCTTCCCACCACAGACCCCGTAAGCCTAGCATGCTTGCACTAGTCTGGAATGTTTCCCATCCTGTTTCCCTGTGGAGCTCCTGCACAAGTACTTCTGGGACACCACATGAGTGACACAAAAGCGGCAGGCTTTGTAAGAATACCAACCAAAGTTGGTACCAGTGCAGGGGAAGTTTCTTCGCCTAGAACTTGTTTTTCTATCTCAAGCTGGCTTTGAACTCAGAGATCTATTTGGCTTTATCTCCTGGGATTAAAAGTGTGTACCACCATGTCTGGATCTAAACTTGGCTGGTTAGGATCTTGCCCCAAATTATCACTCTCTTCATTTGTTATCTCCTTGAACACAGGATTCAGCTCCATTTCACTTCCGGGAGCCCATTTAATACTTAAACCATATATTTTATATTTTTCCTTTTCCAGCTTGCTATGATTGTATAAAATGCTCTTCATGAGACATACCCTGAGAACAAAGTCTATAATGGGCATTTCTGAGACTTCCCTTGTCAGTGCAACTAATCTGAGTCTCTTCACCCTAGCCTCAGGCAGACTCGTCACACAGGGGTAAAAAGTAGGCATATTCTTCACCAAAATACCACAAAAACAGTCTCTAGGCCACATATTGAAATTCTTCACTGAAACCTTGGGTCAAGTCTGCACAGTTCAAATCACTCTCAGTAACAAAGCCTTCCATATTCCTACTAGGATATCCCATTAAGCCCCCATTTAAATCTTTCCACTGCTTTCCAAATCCAAAGTCCTAAAATCAACATTCTTCCAAATAAAAGCATGGTCAGGCCTATCACAGAAGTACCCTAGTCCCTGGTGCCAACTTAATGTCTTAGTTAGGGTTTTACTGCTGTGAACAGACACCATGACCAAGGCAACTCTCATAAGGACAACATTTAATTGGGACTAGCTTTTAGGTACAGAGGTTCAGTTCACTATCATCAAGGCAGAGTCATGGCAGCTTCCGGGCAAGCACAGTGCAGGAGGAGCTGAGAGTTCTCCATCTCCATCTGAAGGCTGCTAGCAGAATAATGGCTTCCATGCAGCAAGGATGAGGGGCTTAAAGCCCATACCTGCAGTGATACAACCTACTCCAACAAGGCCACACTACTCCAACAGGGTCACACCTTCTAATGGTGCCACTCCCTGGGCCAAGCATATACAAACCATAACATAGATTGTTCCAGAGACTTTCGTAAAGTTTTAGGACTCTTCACTCTTGAGCTTTGTTGACATGGAGTTCTCTGCTTAATTTAAATATCTGGCCTCTTTAGAAGCTGTGGATTTTACTCTTACCATCTTGTGAATTATAACTTGAATATATATTGTATGTTGATATACATTATATATATATGTATATGTATAAATCAAGTGAACTAAATGTAAATAGCTTTGGGTATAAGAAACCCCTGTTCAACACACACACACACACACACACACACACACACACACACACCTTCAAACCTTCCAAGACCAAGGCAAAAAGGAACCTGGACTTCAAGCATAGATGGCTTTGAAGGACCCCTCCGACACTCTGAAGTGGGAAGAGCCTGTTTGTTCCTTCACTAATGACTCACTAATGATGCAATAAGGCGCGGCATCCTACATCCCAGCACCCAGCAGGAGAACACTTGCCTTCAAAGAAATTTCCAGTAGGCTAACCGCATCTCCTCTGTACTCTCGGAGCCTAATGCCCTGCCCTTACACGGTCACATGGTATTCCACTTCAGTTCTTGTTGAAGTTGTCATCAGGTGGCTTGTGAGGCCCCAGGATTGACTCCAGGCATTTCTGAACTCTTAGAAGAAATGAAGTTTAGCTCTGACATTTCTCAAGCCAGAAGGTTTACTCAGATGGAGACATCGTGAGCCTAGTGGCTCAAAAACAAGGAAAAGCTAAAATCAATTTTCTCATGAACCCGTTATGGGGTCCTCTGGGACCCTTGTCAGCAGCCACATGACAGTTGTCAATAAAAGCATCTAAAACAGTTCCTAATATAGCTTATCCTAGACACATAAACATTTTCTAAAACAAAGAGCTCACAGAACTAGTTGTGATTTCTTGAGCTGAAGTTTGGTAAACTCTCAACTAACCAGTAAGGGTTTTTTAGTTTGTTGTTGTTGTTTTTTGTTGTTTAGCAATTTTAAGTTTCAGTTTTATTTGAAAGTTTTAAATTTGAATGAGAAAAAAATTAGTATAAAAATTGTGCTTTAGAAATCCAATTGAAAAGCTGTTGATATAGTTCAGTTGGGAGAGTGCTTGCTTAATTCAACTTTTAATGACACATAACCTGGACACACCCTGAAATCCCGTTACTGAGTAATCAGAGGCAGGAGCATCAGAAGTTCAAGTAGTCTCAATTAGATAGAGAGTTTGAGGCCAGCCTGGGTTACAGGAGATTGGAATGTTTGATTTAAGTATTTAATATTTTTTTTATTGTGTCTTCGAAGCCAGCTGCCCTTTGACCTTAGTGTGGCCTCCATTGCTGATATTTTTCCCTTGTTCTTCACAGGCATGATTGACAACCTGCTTTCCCCAAATCTGATCGATAGTGCCCTTACCAGGCTGGTCCTCGTGAATGCAGTGTATTTCAAGGGTTTGTGGAAATCCCGGTTTCAGCCTGAGAGCACAAAGAAACGGACATTTGTGGCCGGCGATGGGAAATCCTACCAAGTCCCCATGCTGGCCCAGCTCTCCGTGTTCCGCTCCGGTGAGTGTGGTTTGGGTGAGGTCTAGCCTAATGTACTAGAAGCAGAAAGGAAAGGCCTCTGGTCCTCAGAGCACATCTTTGTATGGAGGGAAAAAGCTGGGAGGCATGGTTCACACCTGGAATGACAGAACTCCAGAGCATGTAAAACCATGTAAAAACATTACATATTAGCATGTCACCTATGTAGGCTTCTGGGTTGAAAATCTAGGATGAAAAGATAATTAGCAAAATCAATCTATATATAAATACATATACATGTGCACATTAAACATATGAAGAAATCCATCAAGTCACCATTAGCAAACTTGTATGGCTAAATAAAAATTATTTCTTTTTTACTTCTCACAGAAATTAGGAAGGCTAATAAAACCCACTTATGGCTACTGCATAGGATGGGCAAGCCCCTTGAACATTTCTCGTGGTGCAGACCTGTTATCTGATAAACTTTATGTCATTTCCTGGCAGCCACCTCTCTAGGGAACTGACTGCCCGAAGATCATGACACACTGGCAAATAAATAGAAGCCTTGTTCAGAGCCCTGGGTTCAGAGCCCTGGGTTCTGTATCATCAGATTCAGCCTACCTCAGATGGAAAATATTAGAAAAAGAAAAGTTGTCTCTACATCAGACATACACAGATTTTTTTCTTGTCATTGTCCCTAAATAGTATAATGACGTGGCAATCCTCCACATTGCATCAAGTATTATAAGTAACAGATGACTTAAAATATCCAGTGGTATTGGTATAGGCTACATGGAAAGGCCACACTGAATGTGAGGGACTTTAGCATCCAAAACGCTGTGGATCCTGAGATGTGACTGTGCTCTGGAACGCATGTGGTAATTAGATTCAGAGCTACATAAATCAGAAGATTATGCAGTGTGTGTCTGATTTCCGAAAGCAGGTTATAAAACAGCAGATGCTGATGAACCGTGCTTATAAAAATACTTTCTGTATATGCGTCTATACCATTATGTCTTGGAGAATGTTTGGTAGAATGTTCAGAGTGGTAGGATTTCACACGGATTTCCATATTTAAAATGGAAATGTCCTATGTATGGATGTGTTCATGTCAGTGTGTGGTGTGTGTGTATGTGTGTGTGTGTGTGTGTGTGTGTGTGTGCTTGTGCAGGTGTGCATCCTACAGATGCCAGAGGAGGACGTTGAATCCTGCTCTGTAACTCTTAAACTCTTTCTTGTGACAGACAAGATCTCTCACTGAGCCTGGTGCTAACAGCCAAATGCTCCAACAATCTTCCTGTCTCCCAATTTTTATGTGGTTTCTGGAGATTGGAATTTAAGCCCTCTTACACAGCAAGCTTACAGCCCCTCTCTCCAGCCCCTGAATTTTCTTTGTAGTGAGCCTGTGTCATCAGCCTTATAGATAGAGAGTCTCCCATCGATCCAATTCTTCCCACAGCACAGATAATGACGACTGGTTGTCTTTTACATTTCGCCTCATTGAAACAGTCTTGATTCACCTTAAATCTCTTTCCTGTCTGTATGCCAGTCTTCAAATCTCCAGTCTTTCCTGGCCCCCGGGTGCCAAATATTCCCTTTTATTTCTTTTTCTCTTCCTTTTTTAAAAATAAAATTTATCTTTTAATTCTGCATACACCTGTGTGCAGGTACCCAGAACAGCCAAAAGAGGGCGTCAGATACCCTGGAGCCGGAGTATCTGAAGTCTCATCCTCTATGAGGACAGAACACTCTGAACCACTGAGCCATCTCTCCAGCCCCTAAATATGTCCCTTTTCATAGTCAGTCACCATTATATCCAAACAGTTGACCTGTGGCTGTGGTAGACATTAAGTTATTGCTCCTGAGTGTGTTATCAGAACAGTTTCAATCTTGTCAGTCAGCAGTCTTCTAGGAGCAAATTTTCCAAACTCAGTAAGTGTTCATTGGAAAATATATTGTGCACGTATAAAACGCCACAGGAAGTCCATCCCAAGCACCCGAGCATAGGAAATAGCTCCTTTTACCTGAAAGTCATTCCAGTCACACTGACCGCCCCCTCCTGGGCTGGCCTGCTTGAGGACACCTTGGAATGCTGCCAGCACCCCTACTACACAGCCAGAGAGAAATTGTTTTATTTTTAAATACAATCTTTATACAGTCGGCATTCTATTTGGAACAGGAGATCAAAATGATTCTTTAGCTATTCCTCTGGGAGATTCATACAGGCAAATTTTTTTGTAGGAATATAGTATGCTCTTCTTGACTGTATAGTCTTTTCTCAAAGAGAAACACTTGAGGGCATATATAGAGTTCAGAACTGATTTGTCCAAGAACATACAGGTGTTACCAGATGCATCTTTTTGTGTGCAGAGGATTGAACCCAGGACCTTGGGCAAGCTAGACAAAGACTCTACTACTGACCGGCATCCTTGATATAAATGTAATTTTATCAGTTCAAATAGAGGGAGAAGTGAGAGATGAGACATAGACACACAGAGGGAGAAAGGGAAGGAGAGGAGGGAGGAAAGAGAGGGAGCGAGGGAAGGGAGAATATGAGAATGAATCTCTCTCCCCACCCCTTCCCTCTCCTTTCCTGCCTCTGCCTCAGTGTCTGCAGTTGAGGCTGCCTGATGAGGCTCCCTCTGTCCCTGGCTTCTACACTGGAGTGGCCAGTGTAAGTAACCCACCCCACAATGTTGGGAATAGTGACCACCATTTACAGCCTATCTGTAGCAGTTTGCCTGTGTTCTTCCTGTGCTTTATATAATGCCTTCCTTAGGATCTGCTTAGATGATCCAGCCTGATGGCACACCTGCTTCAGGCCCACTGGGACTGCTGGAGTGAGCGCAGGATAGACTAAGTGTTCTTCTTGCCTCTGTCCCGTTTCGTTACAAGTTAGTACAGTGGCAACCTGGGCTCATCCTTCCTGCCCTCCTGTCTGTGCCTGTCATTGGGTCTTACTTCTGGCTTGGAGTCTGGCTTCATTCTGGGTTGTGTGATGTGAGACTGTTATACATCCCCCAGATTCACAGGTTGCCACCACAGCACCTTATCAAGATAAGGATATCGGCTTATATGCATGGGCCTGTGAGGAGGGTCCACAGGCCTCCGTGGCTCAAGCAGGCATTCATTTTCATGACTGCGGGCCCCTTAGCCTGTTGGCCATTTCTGCCCATATACTCACTCACCTCTGCCAACACTATCAGCAGGGACTCAAGATGTCGCTGTGAGAGGAGCCTACATGGCTCAGGGTCTCCTGTTGGGTGTTTTCTGGGCCTCTGCCAAGTCTTGGCCCCCTTGCTGAAACACTGCCCTTCAGAGAAGATATGACTTTACTGCTCTCCCAAGATGACATTAGTGTCTCTGAGGAGACCCACTTGGCAACATCAAGACAAGATGGTAGAAATGAAAAGGGAGAGAAATACATCTGACTTGTGACTCTTAAGAGAGACCTTCAGGGAGAGACATTATTATTATTATTATTATTATTATTAATTTGTTTATTTACTTAGAAAGAGCTTTGAAGTGCCATTTAGCGGAAGGGCATTTCAGGTTCACTGCAAAGCCATCTGCCACGTGTACCAAGCAGGAAGAAAATGGTTTCAGTAACCCCACTCCCTAGGAAAAGAGCCTCTATTAAGTGCTACGCATATAATTTTTTTACCTATTCTATGAATGTATGAAATGTATTCTGAAACCTTTTTGCATGCACAGGATTACACCGCAGTGTTTATTCAGTAATCTATCTGGTTCATTAGCTACTATATCATGGAATATTGTTTCAGCAATTTGTTAGAATTTACAAGACTGATTTTTAGCTGCACATTATTTCATGATATAAACTTACATAATATTTTCTGGCTAGTCAGTTGCTTCATTCCTCTAATGAATAATAACTGAGTTCTCTTTTGCACACATTTGTGAAGGTTTTGTCGCTATTCCTACAGGAAATTTGTTTAAACAGGAATTCCTGATCAAAGTTATTAAAAAATGTTCAGCATAAATGCTTAAATTTATACTATAGAGACCTTTTCCTGGTGTGGGGGGAAACAACAAATAATCAGATTGCTATGTGTATGTATTTGTGGTGTGTGTGTGTGTGTGTGTGTGTGTGCGCGCACCCATATCATATTCTGCAGATGTACCTGTGTCCGAGGATGTGTCCAGAAGCCAGAAGTCCCCATTGGGTATAGTCCTTAATCACTTTTCAACTTATTTTTTGAGGCAGGGTCTCTCACTGAACCTAGTTCTTGCTGTCAGCTAGGCTGACTGGTCACTGAATCTCCAGGACCCACCTCTTTCTGCTTCCCTTAGAACTGGAATTTATGGAATGGAGTCACTGATAAGTAGATATTAGCCCAGAAGCTTTGAATACCCAAGACACAATTCACATATCAAATCATTCCCAAGAAGAAGGAAGGAGAGGGCCCTAGTCCTGGAAAGGCTTGATGCAGCAATGTGGGGGACTACCAGGACAGAGAAGTGGGTGGGGGGTTGATTGGGGAATGGGCAGAGGGAAGAGGGCTTATGGTATATGGGGAGGGAGGAACCGGGAAAGGGAAAATCATTTGGACTGTAAACAAAGAATATAGAAAAAAATCATGTCCCACCATTACAAAAAAGAGAGAACCGAAATTACAAGTTTGGCACCCTGTGTGGACTCTTCTATGGGCACTGGGACTTGAACTCAGGTCATCACACTTGTGTGGCAGGCGTTGTACCACCTGGGATGTCTCCACGCTCCACCTATCTCCAGGTCCCTTCTTTCCCTGTTTCCAGCTAGTATTCGTCCACCGGTAGTACATCCCCATTGGCTGTCTACTATGTTGTAGTTCCCAAGACTAGTTGTGTTCCATCCTTGTCTGCCAAGGTCTTCCAACACAGCCCTTCTCTTGGCCCACTCAGTTCCTTGTGCCTTGTTTCTTCCCCATAAGCTGTCTTCAGTCTGTAAGGTAGACAGCCATAGATCTATTTGTCATTTCCAAATACATTTTTCACTTTCTAGTTAAGTGGGATGAGGAAATCCACTTCTGCTGGTAGCTAAAGGTCATTACAGGGACGACCATTTATACTGCTTTCCTGATCGTAAGTATTTAAAACATTCTCCTTGATTTTACAGACTTTAAAGCATTGTTAGCATTTCAGTGAGGTCAGTTTAGTTTTTCCTTGTAGGACTTACCATAGGAATCAAAGAATGACAAGGACCTTTCTAGAATAAAAGCTCTTAGGCTAAATGGATCTTCTAAGAAAAGTATGCACATTTTTCATACTTGACTCTTGACTAATTATGTCTTTTTTTTTTTTTTGATTTTGGGTTTTTCCGAGACAGGGTTTCTCTGTGTAGCCCTGGCTGTCCTGGAACTCACTCTGTAGACCAGGCTGGCCTCTAACTCAGAAATCCGCCTGCCTCTGCCTCCCAGAGTGCTGGGATTACAGGCGTGTGCCACCACTGCCTGGCTTATGTCTTTCATCTAAGAGAGAAGACTTCCTCGTTCCTTTTCTGAGTGAGGGGGCAGCTTCATGTATTGCTGTCTTAGTCAGGGTTTCTATTCCTGTACAAACATTATGACTAAGAAGCAAGTTGGGGAGGAAAAGGTTTATTTAGTCCACACAGCTGTTCATCACCAAAGGAAGTCAGGACTAGAACTCAAGCAGGTCAGGAAGCAGGAGCTTATGAAGAGGCCATGGAGGGATGTTTCTTACTGGTTTGCTTCCCCTGCCTTGCTCAGCTTGCTTTTGTATAGAACTCAAGGCTACCAGCCCAGGGATGGCACCACCCACAAAGAGCCCTCCCCCTTGATCAGTAATTGAGAAAATTCCCCACAGCTGGATCTCATGGAGGCACTTCGCCAACAGAAGCTCCTTTCTCTGTGATAACTCCAGCCTATGTCAAGTTGACACACAAAACCAGCCAGTACAGTTACACACCAAAGAAATCATCCTCACAGAAGAGCACAGTGCATTTTGCCTTCGGTTTTATGCCCTGACCCCAGCTCCCAAATAACCTTTCCTATGTGACTTGTCCTGATGGGGATATATCACACCCCCCTGCTGCAGGTGTGGGTTTCCTGTAGTAAGTCAGCTCTGTGTCTACACTCTGAGGAGTAACCAGTCCTTCAAGAAGTAAGGCACTCAGGCGCCATCATGGCTTGTGCTTTGTAAATCCCACATCTAGCTGAGGCAGAAGAATCTCGTGCTTGGGGTCAGACTGGAATCTCCGGCAAGATCGTGTTTCAAAACTGGGTCAGTGGTTACAAAGCTGCTCCCATCAGTGTGGAAGTCTGTGCTATGTGCCGACTTGTGCTGAATGTGGTGTGTGTACACTGTCTTGCAGCATTTCACTAAAGTCATTGACTGAGTGAGCTGTTCAGATTGGCTTTGAATCAAGGTTCTGCGAGTCCAGCCTGTGTTCTCAGTCTTATGTTTCCCCTCTGTAATAGGATATGGGGGTGGAGGTGGTTCTGTAGTCCCTGGGATGGAGGAGAGAGCAGAGGTGTTCATCCATCTCCCCACCTCTCAAGATGACAAGCTCAGCATAGGTATGGACAGACACAGCCCACCGGCTGGCACTGGTCACCCAGGCCCGGGGTCCGAGGCAGTTATAGGAAAAGGTCAAACGTCCAGTGAATGCGCGACTACACAGAATGGTTAACTGTGCTGGTTCTACACAGTAACGGTGTATCCGGTCAAGGCTGGGTCAACCTGTGAGCCTGCTGACTGCCCCACCTCCCACCCACTCCAGCTCATGCTCCATATCATTCACAGCTTCAACCCTTCTTAGCTGAATTAGACACACTTCTGCAGACACACAATTGCTCTCTCCAGGTCTTCATTTTCTGCCCCAGAGCAATAATTTAATAACTATTTCCTGCATTTCACAGTTTCTAAAAATTAGCCCCATTAGAGCCAGAGACTTGATGTTTTCTTTGAGGATTAAAGGGCTCATTAGGAAGTGGGGTATTTTCCCACTTATCATTGATTTTTCAGTTTCTACTGAGACAGTTTTGTCACTCAGGCTAAAAGTAAAGACCCAAGTATAGTCACTTTGATTCTTGAGTGATCCAGACCCAGAATCCAGGCTGGTGTGAGCTCACAGCAATTCCAAGCTGAGTCTAATGACACTGAATTCCTTGGCTGTCCTACAGCCGAGTGCAATCTGTGCTTGGGGAGAAGAGATTCCGGTAGTCCCTAGAAGACTGTAGTGTCTGATGGTGGCAGTCCCTAGAAGATTGTACTGTCTGATGGTGGCAGTCCCTAAGAAGGCTGTACTGTCTGATGGTGGCAGTCCCTAGAAGACTGTACTATCTGATGGTGGCAATCCCTAGAAGACTGTAGTGTCTGATGGTGGCAGTCCCTAGAAGACTGTACTGTCTGATGGTGGCAGTCCCTAGAAGACTGTACTGTCTGATGGTGGCAGCTCTTCTAGCACCTTCATCTGTTTTTATTTTATAGCTAAAGGTGCTTGTGACAGAACAGGACTTGCTCTCTGTCTCTTGCTGTCCTCTTTCTTTCTTTAACCTCCTGTCCTCCTTCTCTGGAGGTGTGGCCTGTCCAAAGTTCTTCACCTTGTGGTGATATATGCCCTTAATTCCAGAACTCAGGAAGCAGAGGCAAGGGGTTCTCTGTGCGTTGAAGGCCAACCTGGTCTATAGAGCCAGTTCCAGGATAGCCAGGGCTATTATACAGTAGAACATTGTCTCAAAATCAAACAAACAAACAAGGCCATCCACTAAGAAAACTCCAGTGAAAATTCTAAGAAATTGCTGCCTCTTTTCTCCCCTTGTTGTATTTCACACAGAGGAGGAAAAGCCCCCCCCCCCCTCGTGGGCACCCTGCTTACTACTGGGCACATTATATATATTTTTCATGTGATCATCCCAGCGACCTTGTGAGGCCCATACTTTAATATCCCAATATTTCCATCTGTATAGAGAGATGGCATGGGGAGACAGACTGTGGCACCTTCTCAAACTCGCGGAGTTCATCTTTAAAGGTTTAGTGCTGAACACACACTTTAG
This sequence comes from Apodemus sylvaticus, assembly GCF_947179515.1. Lineage (NCBI taxonomy): Eukaryota > Metazoa > Chordata > Mammalia > Rodentia > Muridae > Apodemus > Apodemus sylvaticus. Next base: position 33,530,824 of record NC_067480.1, read on the forward strand.
AAATCCCCCGTCAATTTAGAAATGCCAACAGGGACCTGTTGACTGCTGGGTTGTGCTATGCAGTTGCTGTCTCAGGCTGTTCTCTGTGGCTGTGGGACTTCCTTTTCTTGTTGCTATAAGGCAATTTCTGACAAAGGCAGCTAAAGCCAGGAAGGGTTTATTTTGGCTCACGGTTTGAGAATATATAGTCTATCCTATCTATAATTAATGGTGGCAGTGGTTTGAGGTAACTAACTGGTCATAATGCATCTGCACTTAAGAAAGAGAAGAAACCTGGTGCTCACCTAGCTCTCTCCTTTTTTTATTTTAAAACCAGAAACTGTGTGCAGTGATGGATATTTTTATTTTAAAACCAGAAACTGTGTGCAGTGATGGATATGCTCACTAGCTCTACCTTAGAAATGTTTTTGCTGTGTCTTGCCTTGGCCATCGTATTGTATACCTTACATACAATATGTATTTTCTAAAACAAAGTAAAATGTAAAAAAAACAAAGCAAAACTCAAAAGTAGCTTTAATTTATTCTTTTACCGATATAAAGGTCAACTTCGTACAAAGCTCTGAGCAGTAAGTACCTAACGATCTAATGGTCTGCTTACGTTCTACTCAGCAGAATTAAAGTGGGCTTAGCGATGCCCAGAGGCGTTCTGTCTAGACTGAAGACAGAGAATTCTGCACCAGGGAAGAAAGAAGTCATTGTCCTTATCTTTGTCCTTCTGAGGGAGCTATTTGTAGCAAAGGGAGCTTTGCGGGCTGAATTACTGTCTCTCTCCTACGACTTCCCTGGTGACCGCCAGCCGCTTGTCCCCTCTTCCCATCTAGAAGTCATTAGGCATACACTAAATCTGCCTCTGGTTCCTTTAGGGTCTACCAGCACCCCGAATGGCTTATGGTACAACTTCATTGAGCTGCCCTACCATGGTGAGAGCATCAGCATGCTGATCGCCCTGCCAACCGAGAGCTCCACCCCACTGTCTGCCATCATCCCTCACATCAGTACCAAGACCATCGATAGCTGGATGAACACCATGGTACCCAAGAGGATGCAGCTGGTGCTGCCCAAGTGAGTGCCCCTTTCCTTAAAAAGATATGATGCTCTGCTCAGGGGATAGCTATCATATTGCACACTAGAAACAGGGTGCTAAGGTGGTTTTATGGAAAGTATCCTTTAGAGAGAACCAGGCTGTGTTTTCTGAAAGCTTTCTCTGAGACCCTGCGGTACCTGTTTATGGCAGGACAACAATGATACTAAAGGAGAGCAGGAAGCCCTGGCCTTAGGACCCCCATGAGTGCAAAGTCTTCATGACTCTGTGACAACTTCTGACATATCTCTTTCCATTTGAGAATTGAAAAATACATACATATCTTCATATGGTATGGATTAGAATACAGTAGTCGAAGGAGCTTGGTGAGAGAAGGAACTTCAATGATCCTTCAGGTACCTACTGGAAGCTATTAAAGACCAAGGCCCATGAGGCTATGTTACATTAGTTTTTAAGGCAGCTCTTTTTTAATACCCTCAAAGTAGACTATAGGTGGAATTTCTGATGTTATGACTTGACTTGAGACTGGGGCAAGAACAAACCCAATTCTGTGTGCACCATAATTTCTAACAGTTCAGAGGACACTTTTTCCAGTATGTGTGTGGGGAGTGGAATCTGTCTGCTTTCTGTGAATTTTTTATCATTACCAGCTTTCCCACAATCCAGAGTGTCTATCCACACCTCAGCGGGAACAGAGAATCCTAATAACTTTTAAGTCTTGAGTAGTCAGTGTAGTACATCTACAAATATCAGAAGTCCTCCTCCTGAGGGACTGAAGAGGCGGCTCCGTGGGTAAGAGTTCTCACTGCTCTTGCAAGGGACCTGGATTCTGTCTCTGATACCCACGTGGTGGCACACAACCATCTATGACTCCAGTCCCAGGGGATCTGATGCCCTTTTCTGGTTTCCTTGGGCCCAGATGTACAGGCACATACATGCATACAGGAAAAATACTTACACTCCTAAAAGATAAAAATAAAGACATCTTGAATGTTAAATGCGCTTTTCTAGAAAGCCACTCAATAACATTTAGCTAAATATCTGGTATGGACTGCCTGTCACACCTGGATGACCATGCTCATTGTGAGGGAGTAGAGGGTATGTTGTCTACCTACCTGGTGTTTACATGTTAGGTTGAGAAGTCGGGCTGCAGTTCAGAGTGATGACAAGGTTTTACGTAAAGAATATATTTCAAACTGTGCCCTGATTTTGTCGTGTTTGAATCACTTACAGCATATTTTAATCCTCCCCTATATTCTCCGCTTTCCTGTAGGTTCACAGCTGTGGCACAAACAGATCTGAAGGAGCCACTGAAAGCCCTTGGCATCACTGAGATGTTCGAGCCATCAAAGGCAAATTTTGCAAAAATAACAAGTATGTCGAGTTTAAAATGTAAACTTCAAGACAATGTTTTAGATCCTTCTTTGCTCAAAAAAAGAAATAGAAAAATCATGAATTATGTTGCCTTAAACCTGTGCAAATTTTAGTTTGATGCATTGCCAAAGGATACTGTTGAATGTCAGTGGCTTAGTTAGCATTCATCCTTTTTTACCCCGTATCTCATGTGAGGCCTGAGGGACCACCAGGGTAAGAACTTCTGCGTTTCCTGTTACCTACACACTTGGCTTTCTTTTTCCTTCCTTTATGCTGGGACTTGAACCCACGTCTGTGTACTTGCTAGACAAGTGCTCTACTGCTGAGGAACTTTGTAACCCCAGAGTTTGCCTCTTAATTAGGATTGCAATGTTCTTTATTTTTGTATATAAAATTTTCCCTTGGGTTTGAAAAAAAAAACCTGAAATTTTTAATTCTCAAACATTTAGCTTACTTCCCCAGAGCAACTATAGGCTTGCTTGCCTTACATCCAGAAATGTATTTTGCCATTTGTCTGAGGTAATGAAGTCAGTCCATCTGATTGAGACTGGCCTTCGCCCAAGCAGCCCTTCATAACACATACCTAGCATCATCTTTCTGTATTTGCCATTTGACGTAACTTGGCCTGGAATTGTTTGAATAGGTCGGGTCTCTGACTTCTACATCTAGAACACAATTTCCAGTGGCAAGCTACAGCTTGGACATGCAAAGTCCTCCAGTGTGTATTTCAACCCTTGACTGGTAGAGAGTTAGTTTTATTACCAACCTCAGTTGTATGGTCAAGAGTATCTGAATATCTCCTGCTGGAGAAGCACCTGCCATCTCACCCCCAGCCCACCCTCACCCCAAGCCCACCCTCATCCCCAGCCCACCCTCATCCCCAGCCCACCCTCACCCCTAGCCCACCCTCACCCCCAGCCCACCCTCACCCCCAGCCCACCCTCATCCCCAGCCCACCCTCACCCCCAGCCCACCCTCACCCCCAATCCTCCCTCACCCCCAGCCCACCCTCACCCCCAGCCCTCCCTCACCCCCAGCCCACCCTCACCCCCAGCCCACCCTTACCCCCAGCCCACCCTCACCCCCAGCCCACCCTCATCCCCAGCCCTCCCTCACCCCCAGCCCTCCCTCACCCCCAGCCCACCCTCACCCCCAGCCCTCCCTCACCCCCAGCCCACCCTCATCCCTAGCCCACCCTCACCCCCAGCCCACCCTCACCCCCAGCCCTCCCTCACCCCCAGCCCACCCTCATCCCCAGCCCACCCTCACCCCCAGCCCACCCTCACCCCCAGTCCACTGTCACCCAAGCCTACCCTCACCCCCAGCCCACCCTCACCCAAGCCCACCCTCATCCCCAGCCTACCCTCACCCCCAGCCCACCCTCACCCAAGCCCACCCTCACCCCCAGCCCACCCTCACCCCCAGCCCACCCTCACCCCCAGCCCACCCTTATCCCCAGCCCACCCTCACCCCTAGCCCACCCTCACCCCTAGCCCACCCTCACCCCCAGCCCACCCTCACCCCCAGCCCTCCCTCACCCCCAGCCCACCCTCACCCCTAGCCCACCATCACCCAAGCCCACCCTCACCCCTAGTCTACCCTCACCCCAGTCCACCGTCACCCAAGCCTACCCTCACCCCCAGCCCACCCTCACCCCCAGCCCACCCTCACACCTTTGCTGGAACTGGAGTCCCACCGATCCATCTTCCCAAGCTCTTTCTATTCCTGGTCCCAGCCCAGTACATTAGCATAACCCATTAGGAATGAGTATCTTGGTTCGGATCCAGACCCCTGAATCACACCTTTATTTTAATGGGCTCTGTGGCCTAATAAAGTTTGAGAAAGAAGCACTTCTTGTTCAAACTCACCTGTTATAGTCTGAATACTAACTAGGAGGACCAGGCACCCTGCATCGTCTTGAGCTGTTCTCTTTAACCTTGTAGGTGCCCTGAGCCTTCTGAGCATGCACCTGGTCTCAGCTAGCCATGCTAGAGCTGGTTATTTGTGCAGACAATGCAAAATCAGGTGTCAAAAAAAAAAAAGTCCTTTTGTTCTCTTTCTCCAGACCGGAATCCTGTCAGGCTCATGCTGGTGAGAGCTGGGGTCCTTTTGGGCAGTAGCAGCCCTGGGATTTGTTTGGTGTGTTTTGGACCTGAGGGAACTGAATTCTCTGGAGGGTCCCCAAGACACAGCTTCAGTTCTGTGCCTGGCCCTTCCCAGGAGTTCCCTTCTCTTGCTGTGCTGGCAGATAGTGTGACTGGGGCTTTGAAAGGCAACACTTCCTGCCCCTAGCTCACCATGTGACTAGGGATCGATTTCTTAACCTTGTGAGCCTCAATTTCCCCATCTGAAACCCTCTCTGGGATAGGCAGTCTAGTTGGATTATATTATTGTCTTCCTTTTTCTGGAAAAATGGCATCTTTATTAGATAATCTGTTCTTTTCATTTTTAAAATAAAATTAATAGTCATCTGAGTTGAAGTGATTAGAGGCACTGAAATATTTGGGGTCTGGGAATCCATCCCAGAAGTAACAATTGCAAATCATTTAGCAGAAATTGAAATCTACTGCAAGTGACAGCCACGCACGGCCCTCAATCTGCAGGACTATCGAGTTACTTCTGACCCTTTTCATAAACTGGAATTTGCCATGGCTCTGAGGTTACTCCTGATAGCTGTAGATGGCATGCTCATCAAAGAAGTGCTGATTTTGTGTTTTCTGGGAACAGGGTCAGAGAGCCTGCATGTCTCTCACATCTTGCAAAAAGCAAAAATTGAAGTCAGTGAAGATGGAACCAAAGCCTCAGCAGCAACAAGTAAGTGCTGGGTCACGTGGCAAGGCCACATCCAATAGGAGAGCGGACACCCTCCAGGTTCACCCTTCAGCTTAGCAGACTTCTGGGGAACATTGAAAGCTGACCCTTGGGAGACAGCATTGAGTACGGGTTGATGAAGTAGCTCATGATGGTGGTGATGGTGGTGGTGGTGGTGGTAATGAGGAGGAGGAGGTAGGAAGGAGCCGTGGAGACAGCAGTGAGTATGGGTAAATAAAGTATTGGAGGAGGAAGAGGAGGAGGAGGAGGAAGAAAGAGGGAGGAGGAAGAAGGAGGAGGGCTTGCCCAGCATACATAAGACCATGGGTTTTAACACTTAACACTGAGAAAAGATAAATCATGTTAATGTAGGAATTTCATCTAGGAAGGGAGTCACCATCCCCCTAGAAAGAGCATGTTATTTCAGCCATGTGGGCCTCGCTGTCTTCGGCCCAAATCCTCGTCTGCAAATATAGCAAGAAAACAACCACGGGTGCACAGTCTTTCAATAAAACTTTATCAAGCCAGGGGTTGGCAGTGTAGATCCAGCCCAAGCACCATTGCATGTTGGTCCCTGCTCTCAGCAGGATACAAGCACTCTGGCTAATTTGCCAGCTGGAAAGGCTCACCTTTAGATTGAAACGTAACAGCCAGTCCAGGAGCATCACTCCTCAAGTCCCCCCAGGACAATGTGAAGAATCATCACCAAGATTGCTAGGCAGCCATCTTGGACATTAGAACATCTGCATCTGTCTTCTTGGCAGATTATAAAGGAAGGAAGACCTAGGCTTGTCTCCACCAGCACCAGCAATATCATCAGTCATCCATATAATGAGATAAGAAGATTGAACTATGAGATTGTAAGCTCATAGACTAGCTTCACTAAGCATCCTGCTGGATAGTTAACTATTTCTAGTCATGAAACAAAGTTATCATTTATTCTCTAGAGTCAGCACCTGATCACTCCCAAATAAATGCTTTTTTTTTCCTGTTGCTTTAAAATAGCACTTAGCATAAGGACCTAGAATACTAGTTTGTTGTTGTTTTTTTTTTTTTTTTAATACCCTTGGTCTTCTCTAGGTGACTGCTACATGCTAAATTTGACAAAAAATGATTTGTCCGTCTTGCCAACTACCATTCCAGTCAGGACCAGCTACATGATTTGTAAAGGAGCCATGTGCAAATGGGAATATAGACTCCCTTGTTCTAAATTGTACTAGGGATTTCAAGACCACTCCACCAGGATGCTAGACCAAATCTGGGGCTCTGTGGCTACTGAATCGGTCAGCTTGTGCTCCCCTAATGATGACAGGGACCAGAGAACTTAAACAACAGATTGTATTTTCCCACAGTTCTTGAGGCCCAAAGCCTAAGGTCGGAGTGTCAGCAGGTTTGACTTCTCTTGAGGTCTTTGTGTGCTCGTGAGACTTGTATCCTTGTGTGGTTTTGTCATGACCCTGGAGACCCTGCCCATTGTAATAAGGATATCAGTCCTGTTGGATCAGAGCCTCACCTCTAGGTCCTTCTGGGTCCTTAGTAGCCTCTGTGAAGGGCCTGTCTCCATGTGTAATCCTATTAGGAGCCTAGTGCCTCAGTATGGGAATGTTAGGGAGATACCAATCTATACTGCATGCGATCTAATTGTAATTCTGGATGAAGCAGTTTCCCCAGCAATACCTTACAAGTATTCCTTTTCTAAGAGCAAGCCACGTCATTCATGCCTTGCAGACGTTTGAGCATAGTACTGAGCCAGTGTACCAGACAGTGGTAGTTATACACTCTTCTCTCATTCCTTAGCCTTACCATGATCTTGTTAAACAGGGCTACCCACTGGTCAAAGCAGACAGGTCTAAGACATATGTATCTAAAGAAACTTTCAGGCTAGGGTGTAGTTCAGTAGTAAATGGACTTGCTTAGTGGTCACATTGTCCCGGGTTTTATCCCCACTATTACAAGAATAACAAAAAGTTGTTTCCTAAGTCAGATATCTGCAGCTAATGAGTTGAGCGATGTTGTAATCTAGGAGGTGCAGATGAGCGGTCTGTGTTGCTGTCACAGAGGGCATCTAAATGATGTGCCAAAGGAGAAGGCGCAGAAGCAACAGTTAAGCATTCTGAGCTGGCCTTTGATGTGCAGAAAGGATGTGGGTAGGTTGAAGAGGTCCAGAGGCTTTATCAGCACAGCAGATGGTGTGAGTAAAAATAGCTTATAATAACAGCAAATATTCTCTGGATGCTCATTTGGTGGCAGTCTCTGTCCCAAGAGCTATAGTGTGTTTGTCATTCACTCCCCATAAATCTGTGAGAATTAAGAACATTGATTGTGAAGGTAGAGGTTTTACAGAATAAACAAGACAGTAACTGAAAAGGCCAGCCCAATAGTTGTCATTGAGACCATTATAGAGGAGACAAAGCAAGCGTGGCCTCAGACACCAGCCCCTGGGTGGCATCACTACCCTGGTTCTTAGCGGATAACATCATTTCTTCTTCTTCTTTCCATAGCTGCAATCCTAATTGCAAGGTCATCGCCCCCCTGGTTTATAGTAGACAGGCCTTTCCTGTTTTCCATCCGACACAATCCCACAGGTGAGTGGCTCTTCTGTTTCTCCGCTGGTTGTTGGTATGCACAAAGGTCCATTGCACCTACGTTTGCACTGCATCGGTGTGGCCCTTAGTCTGTTTTCTTCGTGTCAACTATAGGAGACAATATGGATACTAACCCCCCCCCCCACACACACACACACACACACTTTAAAAAGGGAGGAAAATAAAGTCTGTGTTGCAGAGTTTGGTGGGATCTCTTAACTATTGTCCAGGTGGTAGATTTGGAAGAAGGTGTGGTTTTTAACATATTTGGTACAGCATGCCCTTTGAAACTCTTGACATCTATTGAATTTTTTTTTCATAGTTTTAAAAATACCTTAAATATCACAACAAACTCTGTGTCTTCAACTTCTGTGAGGTCACTCAGATATAATGCCTTAGGAATTGTCCATTCAAAAGATCTTAGCTCCACAGCTCATATGTTAAATTGGGCTCTTTATTGTGTGTGTGTATGTATGTGTGTGTGTGTGTATGTGTGTGTGTGTGTGTGTGTGTGTGTGTGTGTTTGTATATAGTGTGTGTGTATAGTGTGTGTGTGTTTGTAGTATGTGTGTGTATGTGTGATGTGTCTATATATGTATGTACATATGTGCGTATGTAGTGTGTGTGTGTGTGTGTGCATGTGTGTATATGTGTGGGGGGTATGTATATGGTGAGTAAGTGGGGACAGCTGTATGGATGCATGTGCACGTATATTCATGTGTGAAGGACAGAGGTCAAATTCAGTTTGTCATTCCTTAGGTACCATCTATCCTGGATTTTTTGAGAAAGGGACCTAGGACTTGAAGATTAGACTAGCCAGTCCCCAAAACCCTTTTAGTCTCTAGAGTAAGATTATAAGCTATAAGTAAGCATTGCCACCTTTGTCTTTTTCTATGGGCACTGGGGATTGAACCCAGGTCCCCATGTTTATGTGGCAAACACTTCACTGACGTTGCGTCTCATCAGCCCACTAAATCTCTCTTTTTAAAAATAACTGATCAAAAAGACATTGTATGAAAATGTTTCTTAATTAAATAATAATATTTTTAAGAGATAAATAACTTTAAAAAATAAGGATAGTAGGGCTGGAAATGGCTCAGCCTTTAAGGGTGCTTATTGCTCTTGCGGAGGTCCTGGGTCTGTCCCTAGTACTCACATCAGGCAGCTGTGTCATTCCAGTTCCTGGTGACCTGATGCCCTCTGGCGTCTGTAGGCACCTACATACACTCAGCGCACATACATAAACAGAATAGATCCTTTTAAAGTAAAATAACGGTAGTGTCAGCTCCCCCCTTTTTATTTAATTGTGAAGTGTAAGCCTGCCTTTAGGCGAAGGTTGGTTTCACATCCATGCACTATGGGTGCTGATGATGTGCTCTTTTGCTGTCATTTTAATCAGAAGGTACAGTTCCTTATTCTTTTATCTCATGTTTGATATGTCCGCATTAATGTATCAGAGCTGATCAGTCCAATACTGAAGTTTCTAGTCACTTGCAGCTACTTAACCTAAACTCCATTAAAATGGCTCATAATTAAAATGTCAACGTCTTAGTCACACTGTCTTCAGCCAGCTCCGCAGCTGAGTGGTAGATCGCTTATGTCAGATCGCTTGCACAGTGAAGGCAGAGACTATTTCTGCCTTTGGAGAACGTTCTACAGAAGGGCACAGCTGAGCAAGAGGTTAGCCATGGCTCCTTCTCTCCCCAGCACTCAGCACCCTCCCTCTTGCACCTCGAGTTCATTTTATGATGTCAGACATTATCTCTCTTTAATCCTCCAGGTGCCATCTTGTTCCTGGGGCAAGTGAACAAGCCCTGAAGGACGGACGGAAGAAAGCCGTGCAAAGCCAAGACGACTTTGCTCTGAAGAAAGGCTCCCTTCCCCCACATCTCTCATAGTTCTGTTAAATATTTTTATACACTGCTTTCTTTTTTGAAACTGGTTGATAGCGACAGTTAGGTGACGCAAGTGTTTCCGGTCGGGGCTGTGTCAGAAGAGAGGGCAGGATGGCTGGGCTGCTGTACAGAAGGATGAACAGGCAGGATTCACGATATCTAGAAGATTTTCCTTAAACTACTGATCAGTTACCTAGCTTAACAACCCTCTCGAGTATTTGCTGTCTGTCAAGTTCAGCATTTTTGTTTCATTCTTGTTTATATGTGCGACTTTCCGGGAGAAGATCAATCAGTGTGACAGGAGGGGGGACAAAACAGACATTTTATAGTAGCTTTTATGTTTTTATGGAAAACAATATCATTTGCCTTTTTAATTCTTTTTCCTCTCACCTCTACCCGAAGGCTTGAAGGTGGTAAGGGGTGAAGCTAGCAGAAGCCGTAGCCTCTTCGTGTGTTGTTTCTGTCCCTCCTGCTCTTGTTGTTTTATATACTGCATGTGTTCACTAAAATAAAGTTGGAAAACTAACGTCTCGCTAGACACGATTTGCTGTCAAGCCACGTGCCTGTCACTACTGGTCTGTACTCTTCGGATTGGCATTTTTGTATTTTGTATAAAGTTAAAAAAATAAATAAAGTGTTCCAAGTAGTAAAAATTTAAAAAATGCCATTTCTCTGTTTGAAGAAAATGATATTTAAAAAGAAAAAAAGAAAAAGAAAAAAAAAACAGCCATTTCAGAAAACTTACCTCAGCCTCCCATGGTAAGAAGCCCTTGTGCTTCACAGCTTGCCGGAGCTTCAAAGGCCCTGGACTTTGTCTGTTCTTTTTCTTGTAACCTGGCAAGCAGTCGCTGTTCCTTGTCTTGATGCTTCTCCATTTATAGAGCTTTTCCAAGAGTGACTGTTACGGTAATCCCAGCTCTGCTCTCAGCTGCGGTTCACTCGAGCAGTAGCCAAGGATTCTCCACAGACTTTATTCTTTATAAAGTACAGAAAAAAATTTCTGGAGACTTCTGTATCTTGAGAAATCTAAGCCACGGCAAATGCTTGGGTTTTGGTGACCGGCTGGAATGGTTGCTCTTTGAATTTACAATTTTTTGTTTCATTCAGGGGGATAATTTTTCACATGGAATTTAAACATCACATTTATGTGACCATGTACAGGGCATTTTAAAATGAGGTTCTGTAGCCCTGGCTGTCCTGGAATTTGCTCTGTAGACACAGCTGGCCTCGAACTCAGAAATCCACCTGCCTCTGCTTCCCAAGTGCTGGGATTACAGGCATGGGCCACCACCGCCACCGGCTGAGTTGGAAACTTTGGAGCAGTGAGATGGCTTAGAGGTAAGGAGCTTGCTGCCAAAACTGTTGGATCTGATTGATCTCCAGGACCCACGTGGTGGAAAAAGAACAGACTCCCACTGTTTGTTCTCAGGCCTTCACATGTACACTGTAGTTACACATACACACACACACACCAAATGTAAAAAAATTTAAAACTTTTTAAAGCACTTCTTGTCAAAAACTTAATGTATTTTTTTGAGCCCAGAAGCTCCACACCTTATTCTACAATGAAATGTCAGTCATATTCGGCACTCACTATTTGACCTTGTTTACAATAACCATTACTTGTAAAGTGGACTAAACTATGTTGTTACTTAATTGTGTGTATTTATAGCCACAGAAGAAAGGGAAGTCAATGCCAAAACCCTATTTTGAATAGGTCATACATTCTACCAAAGGTGCTCCTTGTTAGTAATGCCAACTAAAGCCAGTCCTGTCGGGTTTTATTCCACCCTGAGTCATTAATACGTTGTGAATTACTTAAAACTGTAGCGCCATTGCCAGTGGAAGGAAGTTATGTACTGTCTTCCTCTGTGTCCTTTGCTCCTGCGTTGCATTGTTTGGAGTGTTCTGGGTAAAGAACTACTGCAGGGAGAGATACAGGGGAGGGGGTTGTTTACAGAAATTGTCTCCTATGATCATGGAGGCCAAGACTCCTACAGTACACCATCTGTAAGCTAGAGAACCAAAGAAGATGGCAACACATCTCAATCCAAATCCTAAAGCCCAAGGTGGAGAAACCATGATGTAACCCTATCAGAGGCCAAGGGTTTGTGAACCTGTGGCTCAGATGTCCAGTCAGGAGACAGAAAAGAGGAAATGTCGCCTTTCCTGTATTATCCTAGCTTAGCTAACTCTCAATGGATGGGATGATGCCA